>NW_020450588.1:269809-281322 GCF_003343035.1 Apteryx rowi
CGCGAGCCAGCGGCGGCAACGGCGCCTGCGCGGCCCCGAGCCCGCGGGCAGCCCCGGCCCGGCCCGGCCCGCTGCGCTCGGCTCCGCGCGGCCGCTGCTGGAGCGCCGGCGCGGGGAAGCTTTGCGAGTCTAACGGGAACGGTCATGAACTCTTCCCCTCTTCCCTTCCGTTCCGCGACCTCAGGCTTTGGCTGCGCTGGGCCTTTGCAAAGGTTGCGCTCCAGAAGCGGACGCCGTTATCCGAATAAAAAGGTGTTCAGCTCTCCAGACTGGTCGCCCTCCCCCTTTTGAGGCGCGTACGAGGCCGTACTTGCTTCGAAAGCACTGTCCTTGGGACACAGGGCGACCGGTTCCCTGCCTCCAGCGCACGCGTTCGTCAGGGTGAAGAAAATAAAGACCCCCGAAAGGAAGTGGGTTAGGGGGTCTGGGGAATGGGGCCTGCACAGACCAAGTGACCTAGCTGCAGTGCGTCCACAATCCCGAGATTTGATGTCACCTCTTCCCAAGTAGTTCTCTGACTTTCAAACTCTGCTGTTTACCAGATAATGCAATAGTTGCCACTGCAGTCCACCTCTGATGCTGACCACCCAGACATCAAGCAGTCAGTTGAAAGGAACTGACATAGTGCTAAGTGAATATCGGCTTTCATGTCCACGCAAGCATGAGGAAGGACATGAGCATGGCCCTATGAACGTCACTAGTGTACGAAGAACAGTCTCCAAGTGTTGGGAGAGCCCTCGGGCTCCTGTCCAACCTCCTACTCAAACCAGAGGCAACACTGAATTCAGACCAGATTTCTCAGGGCTTTGTCAGTTGAATCTTGAAAGTCCCCTTCCCCTGATCTCTGTGACCTTTCAAAGATGTTTGAGGGGCCTCGCTATGACACCAGCTCTCTCAGCACCCTCACTTGCATCTGTCTAGTCCCACAGACTTGTATGTGCTGAGCTTTCTCAGTAATTGCTGGCTCAGTCCTCCTCCTTGAACCCTGTCTCTGGGTACAAAGGCCTGGAGATCTTGCTAGTGAAGACCAAGACAAGGAAAGCAGTGGCCCACACTAGCTAGTGGGGGGACTATGTCAGCTAGTAAGATTTCTAGGCCCCCCCTCACACCCCTGCCACAATAACTGCAAGATCTCTGAGCTGCRCCCCTATCTAGTGGTAAGACAGCTGCTTCTCAACAGTCCTGATTAGGAATCAGTCAAAAACTGAGAAGCACAGGTTCTTCCTAAGCAGGAAATTGCCCAGCCAGGGAACAGCCAGACGTATGAAGCAGAAACCTCCAGAGCTGCCAGGACCCACCACTATCAGTCATGAGAAATATTTATTATGCTGCAGGTTGGTTAAGTATCATTCAGGCTGGCTATAGTAGCTTCTCCATTAAGGAAAAGTGTAAAGACCAATTTTGCAAGTTTAGAAGTTAAAATAACCACTGTCCAGAAGGTGGATCAGATGCAAGGAAGGTTAGGAAGCTGTATTCTGGGAATGGAGAGGCTTCAAAAAGACCCCGTCTTGGAAGAGAAAGTTGACATGCCTCAACAGCATGGCAAAGGGGGTTACCAGAAGCAAAAAGGCGTCCTTCAAATAGTTGAGTTCTGCCCAGCAGAGGAATTAAACTGTTGCAGGTTACATGTAAAAAACACAGTGAAGAGGCCAAAAAAGACTTTTGGGAACAACTTGCAGAAAGCATGAAAACAAGTAAATCCTTTTTCAAATACATCAGGAGTAGGAAGTGTGCCAGAGAATCTGGCAATCAGACAATCAAGATTAAAGGGAACATTAAAAGAATGCAAGACCATTGCAGGAAAAAAAAAAAGAAAAAGGCGCGTTGTCTTTTTTTTTTTTTAATCCGAATTCAGTGCAAAGGAACTGGAGGAGATTTGTGCCAGAAAACTTTCTTTTTATTTAATGGAGGGGTACACTGGGGGTTCCATCTCACATTGAAAAGTCAAGAGATTAAGTTATAGAACAAATCATTAACACAAATACTAACAAATCCCCAAGACCAGACTGTTTTCACTTAAATGTTATAAAATAATTCAAAGATCAACTAGCTTAAATATCAAGTCTCCTGGTAAAAACCCCTTTGGTACAGAGATCTAGCTATTGCAATGCTAGTTTTTAAAGCAAGCTTTTTACAGCAGGATTTAAGAAAACTATAACTTGTAAATCCAATATGGATTATGAAGCAAATTAGCAAAAACAAAACAAAACAACCCCCCCCCCCCAACCATAGTGAACCCGTAAATAAAAATAAATAAGACATACTGGGGAGGAGGGAGGAGTCAGAGGTTTTGTGCAGGAAACTCATGTCCTACAGATCTGGTGGAGTTATTTAATGAAGTTAAAAATGTGGACCAGGGAGATCCTGTTGATATAATTACTRGGATTTCCAAAAGACTGTTGAGAACATCCCTCATTGGAAGCTCTTGAAACTTAGTTATCATGGGATGAAAAGAAAGGTCCTTCCATGAATGAACAGTTGTTTAGGAAACAAAGATTAAGAGTGAACAGTCAGTTTTCACAGTTAAAGGAGTTCACCAGTAGAGTCCCACAGGACTCTGAGCTGGGGACCCATTCTGTTCATCACAACTATAAAAGACCGGAAAAGTTACTTAGTAAAGTGCAGTTTCCTGCAGAGACAAAGTTACTCAGTTAATGACAGTTTAGACATTTGACTGAAGAACCACAGAAGGACTTCACAGCACAGAGAGAGGTGAAATCCAAAGTAGATGTCAAGTGATGCACTGGGGAAAAAACAATCCTAAATGTACATACGCAGCAGACCCTTGAACTGTTGACTGTTACCAAAAGGAACAAGTTCCTACTATCTCTGCAAAAACCATCAGCTCTGTTTTCAACAGCAGTCAAAAAGCAAATTGAATGTTAGTAATGATTTTAAATAGAGATCAAAACAGAAAACATCATTATGCCTCCATGGTAAGTCTGAATCTCTAATACTGTGTGCAGTTCTGGTCCTCCATTCCCCTTTGCACCCCACTCACAAAAATGATATAGGAAGACTAGAGAATATAGAGAAAACAGCAATACAATTATTTGGTGTGTGAAGCAACTTCCGTAAGAGGAGCGAATGAATACTCCTCAACCCGGAAAGGGGACAGCTGAGGGAGAATGACAGACACCTACAAAATCAGGATTGGCATGAAAGGGATGGTGGGGGAATCGATCATTTACCATCTCTTCCAGCACCAGCATTAGGAGAGTCAACTGAAACAGGCAGGTGGAGGGTCCATTAAAAACTAAGAGGTACTTCTTCACACCACCCATAGCTGAACTAATGAGCAACTTATATTGGGGTATTGCCTATGCCAAAAGGGTTTGGAAGGCAACTGGACAAATCGATGGAAGAAAAATCAACTACAAAAGACTATAAAATACAAAAGTACCACTTCTGGCTTAGGAGGTCTCCGAGGCACAAACTGCTCGAAGTTGGGAGGCTATGCTGCGACAGTAACACCATATGCTTGCACTATTAATAACCGTTCCCTACACATCAGTCATTGGCTGCTTTTAGAAACAGGAGAGTGGACTGAGTTGTGACACAATCATTCTTACAGTCCTATATTGTTAGGATTGTTGTGGGTTAGATATTGTCCAGAGATGTGACAGAAGTGTCAGTGACACAGACAGAAGCAAGAACGCTCCCAGCAGGTTCTCAAGAAGCCTGGGCAGTGCGGTTCAGTGACAGAAGAGAAAGAATTCTAGGGCCAAACCAAGTTACGAGAGGACTTCAAACCATGAGATAACTGTCTCCTGCTATTCAATTTCTCCATGTTCAGGCAAATAGTAATTTGTGTATATTTTGGTAAATAAAAGTAGTCAAAAAAAATACCAGTTCCATCATCAACTTGTCTTCCTGTAAGAAACAGCCAAAGGTCATGAATGTTGGCTGATTTAAGCCAGAGCGGTAACCTGGGTGTGTAAGAGGTAGATGCTTGTTCCCAGAACACTACATACAGCAGTAGTCTCAGTAAACCTAAATGAAACAGTGGAATATATGCAGAGCCAAACCAGTATTTCTACATTCGTAGTCTGGCTCAGAGTCAGCCACATATTTAGTGTTAATCCCTAGATCATCTCCACTTGCTTTGTGCTGTTCCAGATCTTAAAGTGGTTTTGGTACAGTAGAACTGACTTCATTCCACACTGAACTAAAGTGAAAGTCCTGTCCTGACAAAGCTCCTACTCTCCTGAAAGCCCAGGTGCTGAACCTACTCGCCACTCACACCAGAGGTGAGCTGGAGAATCACAAAACTAAGCAGACCTCAGACAAGATACAAAGCTAAAACGAGACTCATACATACTAAAGCCAGAAGTGACTGCTATGATCATGTCAGACATGCTGTGTGACATGAGATTGCTTCAAAAAGTTATTCTCTGAATTGTATAATATTTTTCAACTATCAAATATCGATATTACAATTGTACCTGGAGGAAAATCCACCATAGCTCTCGACAGTGTTCCTTAGTCAATTAACACCCTTGTGATTAAAAATTAGAACTTTATATTCTGTCTTTGTCCGTTACAGTGAAATAATCAGTCTCTACTGGTTTCTCAAAAAAGACTCGCAGAAGACTTCTGGTTAAAGATAAAATGTTTGTCAGGGCAGTAACTACAAAGTATCTATTGAAAAAGGCAGCTGTAGTCTTCCAGCTTCAAAATAAGAAAAAGTAGCAAGGGGATTAGCAATCTAATTGTCATCAGGCAGAGGATTTTTCATTAAATACAGAAGGTCAAAGCTTTGGTCAAAGAAAAGATGGACGTAGGACATATGGATCTGAAAAGTCACCTTTAGGATGTCTCGGTAAGATTTTATTTGCCTGAACAGGGAGTCAGGCAGTCAAGGAAACTAGTAAGCCTAGTGTTTTCTAGCAGTTTTTCTATCCCATTTTCAACTAAGACCCAAAGGGGAGAGGTCAGAATGTCCCGGCTTAAATAATTAAAAAAACAAACAAACAACCCCCCCACACACACACAAGCCAAAATCACRACATATTTTTGAAAGAGGGGCTCTCTGTGAGCTTCCCCAGTACTTTTCAGCCTCACAGTTCAGTGAGTAGTGAAGAAGATGACAAAAGGCGAAGGGAGCAATGCTCCTGGAAGTGAATGTCGATGGCCTGCTCTTACGGAACTGCAGAATTTGCTCACAGAAGACATAACAAGTTAGTAAGTTGTCCAAACTGATTTCATGTTCTTGCTATGTGATTTGGAAAGAGCCATCATCTTGAGCTGGCTAACACAAACCTAAGAGCTAGAACAAGAGTAGAAGTGGTATTTCATCTGAAATGGTAGAGGGCCTGAAATCTTCCTGCCATTTACAGAAAACAACAAGAACCCCCAGCCTGAACTAGCAACAGTTGATTTTGTATCTGTGGGACTATATCCACAAAAAGGGCCATAAGAACTTGAATTTCTTTGTTTGGCAACACCATAAAAAAGGAAACAACTTCAGTGAGGAGATGGACTGCTATGAACACTATCAATACCTTTCCACATCTAACATGCATGTTGGGAATCTGTTTTGTGACACTTTTGAAAGATTAGGTAAACAGATTTATTATGAACATTAGCCACAATATAAAGTCTACAAGCATAGTTCATGTAAATACTAGTACTGTGCAAAAATTAACCAAAAAGTGTACTTTGTAAATATAAAGTAGTTCAACACAGAACATGTTTAGCATCTAATGAAAGCTCCAGGGTCCAGTTCCAGAAAAAAAAAAAAAAGTCAGTCTCTCCTGACAAAAGAGTTACATGCATCAACTCCATGACTTCTGGTTATACCTACTCAATTTAATAACAACAGGATGAACTTGATTACCAAAGATTTAATACGATATGCAAAATGCATGACCGTACTTGATGCTGATTCAAATAGAACAATTATTAGGCCAGGCATGCTCGCACAGCTGGAAAAAAGAGATTGCAGCTACACCCACTAGCCTCTTTCAAATCGGTAAAGTGCAGGGAGAACATACAGTTACCCACTAAAGCAGAAAACTGGGTTGAATAATAAATGCTAGGGAATGTGTTCTACAAATTCCATCCATGAAAATTCCCTTTAAAGGTATCATCCAAAGGAAATGAATGAATTGTGGATGACTGGCCTGTAGAGCACAATAAGCAAAACAATAACCATAGTGACTTACGGGGTGTTTTCTTTTTTTCTTTCTTTCTTTCCTTTTTTTTTTTTTTTTTTTTTTTTTTGAACTCTGAGATCCCAGGGACCTTTATATATATTGGGGAATATTCATTCCTCAAGTCCTTGTGAATCTGAAACAGAAACAGACTCCTGTTTGTTTGCTGGGTGTTTCTGAAAAGTCGCAGATAGTAAAAGAAAGTGACCACAGCTGCAAAGAACTGTGGACCTGATAAATATTGCTATAAAATTGTTTGTTTGTACTATGTCATACTGCACTGCTCCAGATCTCAAGCTTCCTAACATAGATACCCTTTCTGGGAGGCTACTCAAAAGCACAGCCCCAAATAAGAAAGTATGGACTAGGTTCTTCATACGTGAATGTGTACTTGAAAGAAAAAGTCACCACAGCTCCTCCTATACTTTATAAAAATAGGATGTCCCTTCTCCACCAGACATCAGATGTGGCACTGTAAGGAATGAACCTCTCAAAGTGAAGCTAACAATTCTCAGAGAGAGATCCTGATATCAGAATAGTATGCAACTGGAATAGTTTTTGGAAAATGTGGCCACTCTGGAATAACATGTTAGAATACTTCTGAACACAGGGGGAAAAAAATTGGTACATTGGGAAAGTCTACAGTTTATTCATGAGTAGAAGATGGGGCAAAAACAACAGACCGGGGGTGCAAATATAGTGTGTTTTACCAGGATTCTGAAATCACGTCATGGTTTCTAAACTCCCTTGGACATTCACAGGTTTCAAAAACCAAACTAAAACGGCATTTCTGTGAGACAAAATACAGGGAGAATAATGATAATAATAAAAAGCCCAGAGACAGTAAACAATGCTACTTGCATTGGAAGCGAGATCCCTGCAGCTGTGTCTCATTGGGATAGTAGCAAGGTTGAGCAGGTAGCCACGGATCACTTAACAGAAAGGAGCACAAGCTTTGCAGGGTAATGAGAACCATCTTCAGCTCCTTCCCATTGCCTTTTGGCAAAATTCAAAGTCGTAGTCTTTCTTAGAGACTATAGGGAGGTTTGCTGTTGCTCCTTTCTTCTGCAGTTACTATAATTTAGTGTTTATGAGTGTTTGATTTGTTTTGGTAATTCACTGATAGTGTCAGCTCAAAAAACAACAAGGACCTCTGACTATGTTAGAACTGTTACAAGCACTCCAGCCTTGGCCCCTCTTTTCATAATACTCCAGAGTGTAATGATATAGAGGGAAACATATGTCAAGTAAAACAAGCAAGTAATTAGAAGGAAGTTTGCCATTGAGACTGGTCTCCTGTTTGGCTGAAAAGAAAAAGTTTTTTCAGGTTCAAGCTTTCAGAGGCAGTGTATGTGGTGATGAGTACTTTTTTCTTCTCTGCTGGCTTACTAAGTTGAGAACTTTCCCTTACGGATACAGTGCTGTAAGAAATATCTGCTGTGGGATACACCACTTCTCCAACATAATGATCTCTTGACAAAGAGAGCTCCTTCATCACCTCCTGTTCTATATAATACATTTACAAACAATCATCCACTGAGATCTAATTGCTCTGTTCAAGAGCCATAGTAAAGAATCACAAGCTTAAGACAGTAGCGCAGATATTTGTGTTTGATAGAGTTCACAGTCCATATTCTAGCCTAATCTAAATGAAACGATCAGTTCTTCCCAAAAGCAGCCATGGGTAGAATTTTGCTAGGAACTGAAAAACACCCTGTTCTAATCTTATTCAGATTCATTCCCCACTGAAAAGATACACGGATGTAAATCAGAACATTTAGCACACAAACTCAGACTGTAAATGACTGAACAATACATTGATCCATGACCACAATCATCTGAGGTGAACAGGGTTGAAAAATACAGGAAGATATACAATCCAATCAGCCAGACAACTCTACTGAAGAGCAMGAAGAGGTCTGTAATTGCAAAGTTAATTTATAGGTAGTCCATAACCTCCCCCGTCAAGAGAAGGCACTTGTTTGCTGTCCAAACCAAGGCATTTGGTCTGTTGAGACAGCACCAGGTTTGAAATGTTGAGCTGCTTTTCAGATACAACAAGGAAATCACATAAAAACTTTCTGCCTATTTTCTTTAAGTATTATTCATAGTAATAGCCCAAAATAATAAGTTTTCTAGATAAGACTAAATATCCAATCTGTCCTCTTTTGGACCCTTCCCCCCTTCCAGATCCCTGGAAATACTGTTGTTTTTCCCCACCAATTTGAAGTCAAGTCTTTGCCCGTTGCACAGGTCTCTTATTAAAAATGGTCTCCAAAGGCATATGGTTTTAGGGAGGTGAAAGACACAGCAYGAAAATAAAAATAAAACCACACTGGTTGGAAACAAAAAAGTAATCATACATTAAACCCCTCTTTCCGCCACTCTCCCAGCAGAGGAAAGGTGGGAGCTAGCAAAAGCTACTTCCCCTGATATATGAAATAGCTTATTGAATGTTTCAGGGGCTTGTTCAATATTGAGCTTCTTGTTCAACACGTTCCACTGGCTGGAGAGGAAGATGAGTTGTGCCTCAAGACTTTTAGTATCAGGGAGCAGCAAGAGTGGCTGCTYCACAGGGGAAGGCGAGCCAGGAGCTGAGGGCAACAGCAAGGCAAGCAGGGGCGGTATTCTCACTGACAAAGGGGAAACAGTCCCACAGTACCTGAGCAAGAAGAGCAGAGCAGGTCCAGTGACAATAAAGAGGGTCAGCCCAGCGATTGCCAGACCTCCAACAGTGATGAGGCAGGTCCAAGGTCAGATCACAATGTCAAGTCAGCAGGTCAGCAAGGTACCAGACCAAACATGGCATGGATCAGGAAAGGGTAAGGGCTTGAGCTTAGAAGCAGCTCCTAAGCCAAGGCAGAGTGGACCCAGATGAAGCTTCTCACAGCTTAGCTATTTTCACAGCCGTCTGATCCAAGGTCACACAGCTGCATCACATCAGAGCTGGCCTCCAGCACAGCCAGCCAAACCCCTGAGGGCAGAGGGAAAAGGTTGCAGAGCTTGTTGGTACACTCAAGACCCTGATATTTAGTCTTACAACACTATTTGTACTAGTGATCACAAACAGCTGAGGACCTAACCCAATCTGTTTAGATAGTGGGACTAACTCCCACGAAGAGAACGGTAATGTTGATTGATAGACTGGAATAAACACTCAACAGAGGCAGCCAAAATTATACCTTCTTCTCAGACTGCACTGTTAGAAACCTGAACCGTCAACTCAAGAGTCTGACTAGAACAAAAGCTGAATTCAGCAGATCAGCCAGCAACAGTGAAAAAAAAGCACTATGGGCTTTCTCTGATCACAAGAGTATGATCTAGTCAGTCTTGCCACTCTCACAATTTCATATTAGATCTTTAGCATAATTTTCAAGTGTAAGATCTACTTGGAGTACCACAGAGAGTTCATATATCTGCCCTTCTAGAACTGCAGTTGTTAACACTTCTTAGATGGAATCCAAAACTACTTATTTAGCTCTATCAGGGAATGTGAGAATACTGCAGTCTACCCTCTAAGGTTAATATTGGGGATGGGGCACTGCCTGTTGAGGTTTGGTCCTGGAACACTATGGATGGTGACTGCTGAATCTAGCTCATAGATGACGTCTGGAGGGAGTATATCCCAAAATTTAGACAAGACTGGTAAACTCTCTGGATGGCAGGTGTCAAGTTAGTTCCTGGGATAATGGCTAGGGCACTGTGATGTAGTTGGGGGAGTGGGGGATGAGATGAGTGTCCAAATTCTAGGTTTGGATTAGGGATCGTGGCAACAGCAGAGGAATGGTGTCATAGATGTGACTGGGAAGAGTGAGCTTTGAATGTATACTAAGGATTGGGATAATGACTGAAGTGCTTCTACTTAAGTTGGAGGTTTGAACCTCAYCTGGGACACTGCAACATATGTGTGTGTGTTGGAGGATAAGACAGAGGCATGTCTTGGAAGGTGGGCAACAGTGGGTATGTGGTGGTATAAGGGTCTGGTGCCACGGCCCTCTTGCGTGCACGTATGCGTGTGCTTTAGGAGTTCGGCAGAGGATGGGATACAGCAAGGTGTATATGATAATGTGTATTTGGTAGACAGTTGCTCATGTGCTATTTCAGTTTGTTTCACAATGTGTTCAGGTGCTGGGACCCTAGATATAGGTGTGAGGTGTGGTCCACATTTATGGAAATTGGAGAAGAAATCAGGCACTTCACAGACAGTATACATGTCTGCTGAGAGTCAGTGAGGATGAGGATGCTGTCTCATGAAATGAATTCAGGTTAGGGACTGAACATGTGCAAGGAGCTGTGGTCTAGCTATCACACGCCGAGTATTTGCTGATAGGTCAAAAGGGAGACTGGGGTGTTTGGTTATAAACATGATATTCTTGATAGGGAAGATGCACTGAGTGAGCAGATGAGACCTGTATGTGGGGTGAAGTGTTGCATGTAAAAATCAAGATGAGGACAGGGAATGAAACTACAAATTGATGGTGAAGACAAGGACCAGATGTATTACATGTGTATCTGAAGTCAGGACAGAGAACTGGGGGAGATTCATGCAGAAAAATACAGGTATTTTGTGGAACTCCTTGATTAGCTTAGCATGGGGCAGCTATAGATGAACACAGAGCAGGACAAGTGGGAAAAAGGAGAAGTTCTATCAAACAGTTCCTCTAAGAGCCAACAGAGAAGTGGGGAGAAGGCCGCCGCACGGAAGAGCAAGGGGCAGAGTCCTGGCAACAGCGGGGAGCTGGGTGGTGATGTTAAAAACAGTACTGCTGAGAGCCTTGATAGCACGAGCAGTGGTGCAATACAGGATCTAGAGACGGGTGGAATGGCTAATTCCTTTAGTAGTGCTCACTGTGGAAATATCCGAAACTCTCTCCATATGTCCCCAGTGGTCTGAAACCTGGAGGAGGCCAAAAATCCCTCCTGTGCCTACGCTTTGGTCATACCTGCCCCAAGCCTGTGGATCCACTGTCGCGGTCTCGAGTTGCAGCCATGTGCAGCAAGACGATGCTCACATGGCAAATCTCCCTCTACACAGCCCCGTGCAGGCAGCTTCTGTCCCACGGGGCGTCCAGGGTGCATCTGAGAGGGGCATGTTCTCCCGCAGCGCCTGTGCCAGATTTTCCAGGGACCTCGCRTGCCCTGCAGCTGTCTCACTTCGAAGGCAGACACGCTTGCCTGCTCCACGCTGGGCAGTGGCGCAGCACGGGGGCCCCTCGGTGCCCCAGTCTCGAACGCAGACAGAGGCCTCGGGCCTCTCAGGCCCGGCAGCCGTTCTCAGGACGGCTTACGCAGAAGCAGGGGCCCACGCCTCCGCCGTGAGCGGAGCTGCTCGCCGTGACGGCGGGGCGAAGCGACGCC
>NW_020450588.1:283156-359029 GCF_003343035.1 Apteryx rowi
GCCTGGCGGATTATAAACAAAATCCGTGTTGTCTCTGCTGAGAGTCTGCTCTGCCCGAACCACAGCGCTGTACTGCGGCCCCGTTATGGCACAGAGGGGACAGTACTCACTAGTGGTGGCTGGAAAACCTTGGGAGTACTGGAGTTACTTACTTTAAAGAAGAGGTGAATAAGAGCAAATACCATAAAGCAATATGTGGACCACAGGGAAGGGAGCAAATAACTTTTTACTGTTTTTTTTTTTTCATGAAATGCAAGAACCAAAAAGTATTCAAATTGAAATTCAGGAATTTTAAGCACACAGAAACAACATTTGGGAGTTTTTTTGTTTGTGTGTAGCAGATAAATGTCCTATAACAATAATTACAATAAAAAAACAAATAGGCTGAAAGTCTAGGAGGATTTGCCCATCCTTACCTCCTCCTCCCCCCAAAAGAGAATTCTGCCTTTTGTTGGAAAAGGCAGACATCCAGAATTTTAATACTACATTTTAGAGAATATTTGGGAAGGGATTGCTTTCTGCTGTGTTTATGAACTGTAGACACATGTCTTTTTTCTGGTAGGAAGCTCTGGAATAAGCTGTCAGCCTTTCTTGAACTTTCCTTTGAAGCACTACGGATTACTGTGGGGAGAGGGAGTCTGAACTGTTAGACCCCTCAGTTGATTCATTTTGTTAATTCTTCTCTTTTACTTTGGTAATCTAAGTCCTTGCCCTGCATGTGTTTGACTTTTCTTGACATAGTGGGCATATGTCCATTATGTTTTCACGTGTTGCTGTTCAGTGATGTGTGTGGTCTCATTAAAATTTAATTGAATTACTAGGTTTATAAAGTAAAATAAATTATTAATTTAACAGGATCAGGACTTCAGCTGTTGAGGCCGCTAAACTAGGCTTGGATGCTTCCTATCCTGTAGCTATTGGCTCCTCCCATTTAAAGTCTTAGAAAATAGAGATCGGTTCATACGGGGAAAAGAGGGAGCCTGTTCCCAGGATCACTGCATCATCATTTCCTGAAATAATTTATTTAAGCTTTTTTTTCTTTTCTTTTTCCTCTCTTAACCCTGGTGTCAATATTAATGCAACTCTGCTCTTACCTCTTGCTTCCTACCTTAGGCCCTGCTAATTCTAATCCCTGACTTTTTTTGTTTTCCATAAATCTTTCTTGCTTTTGCTCAATCATCACGCTACTTTTGCCTAAAACCACACCTATTTATTTATTTATTTATTTAAGATATTACCTTAAGGACTATGTGTTTCTAACCATTGTGCTAACTTTTCCACTTTAAGACTTGTCTTCTGAAATGTGTTCTTCATTCTGCTTGCCTTGACTTCTTCTCTTCTTGGCCTTTTGCAATCTTATTTTTGCRCTCTGTGCTATTGAAATCATCTTTCGTTAATTTGTCCCTGCCCAAATTCCTGAGCTATTTTCCCCTTCTTCTCCGGCTTTTTGCTTGCCTTTTCTGTCTCTCTCAGTTTGGTAAAGCTGTCTGGGCGGTTTAGTTTGTTTTCTTCCATTGACTTGTGCCTGCCTGGGTTTTCTGACTGACTTACAAACTACCTCTTGATGGTTGCACTTTCTCTCTTCATCCCTAATTTTCTTGAAAATTTAAGGTTACTGCCTTGGCTCACGTCTTTCTACCACAGCTATTTTTGAGATAACCATAGTCACTGATTCAAATATTTTGTCTACTGGTGATGCCCCAATGTTATCTTTCTCGGTCTGGGCTTTTGCTTGTGGTATGGTAGCATGGAGAGGCCTCAGTAAATACCGGGTTCTCTGTGACACTAGGTGCTCTGCGCCCACATAGCAAAATATAATTTGTGTCCTGTAGAGTTAGTAAAGTGCCTTCCTCGAACCTGCAAACAGATAGGCGTGGGACAGTGGTCCCGTCCAACACAAAACTGCCCGTTCTGGTGTTGACCAGCAGTTATAAATCTTCAGCTCAGGCTGACAAACCAGCTGCCTTTCCCTTCTTTGCACGTTGTGTTCCTTTCCTCTCTCCTCTGTCATGGTGAGTATTTGTGCCTCTTTCTCTCTTTGGCTCTCTGACCTTGTTATGAGTCTTTTAAAATATTTTTTGTCTTGTACAAATTGGTGCTAAAAGCACCTTTGGCATATTGAAAAGCATTAAAAGCCAAACTTCTGCGTTACTTCATTCATCTTTCAAAAACTTCTTACCTTTAGACAGCGTTTTAAAATGTAAAGTTGAAGTATTGAATTAAAGATTGCTCTGTGAGATGTTACGATCACAAGAGTCGTTGCCGTGACCGCTCAAAGCCTCATGGTCCATTTTTAAAGATCTTTAAAAGCTTTTTACATGCTTGCTTTTTTCTACCCTATTCTTCCATCTGTTTGTAGACCATTTAGGCCGTGAGATCCAAATAGCTAGGTGCRAATTCGCATATGTGGAAGTTTGAGTGCCTGGTACTTGATCATAGTGGAATGAGGTCTTGACTGTAAACTTATAAAAATCATGCTTTGTCGGAGAACTGCTGCGTAAATTTTCAGTAATGTATAAAACCTGCACTTTCTAGAGTTAAATTTTTTAAAGCCCCAAGTGTTGGACTTCCAGCACTTCCCCTGGGAAATTRTTCCCCAAATTAGTACTCCTCGTATCATCTGCCTTTTCTCACTATTTAATCTCTATGAATGCATTCTGYTACTATGCTTTGTTATTCTGTAGGTATTAATTCTGCAGTTGGGATTTTCCATTTAATTTTACAGAGTTGTTTTTGGAAGAAATCAGTGGCAGCCGTGTAAGTCAGCTAACATTATTGTGCTTTGGCTATTTTTTGGTGCTCTAAAAATAAGCCAGCTCTTCTGATCTGATAGTTTTTAAGCCTGCTTACGTAGTAGGGGTGGCAGAAGTTTTTGGCTGTACATAATTATGAAATTCTAATTAAAGCTCTGATTCTAGATACAAATTGGCACACATGAAATGACATCAGTCGAAAGCCACAGCATGCCGCTGTAAATTAGTCAACTAAATCTGCTGTAGGTGAAGTTGAGGTCTCTGCCTTACCCAATGGGTTATAAAGGTTGAATTACATTGATGATACAGCAGTGTACACTTCTAGGATTTAGGTGTGATCATGTGATAGTTTCCTAGACGGTGTTGTAGGTAATGCGTTGGCTTTTTACAGGCATGTGTAAGAAAACATTTCCTAGAGATTTTAAAACTTTACAGCAGCTTCAGAGTAGTTATTTTTGACAGTAGGTGTGTGGCTTATGTGTTTTGAGGAGATGAGATCTGAGTTTTAGTCTCTAGCCTAGAGTGATTATTATTAAATTACGTGTTAATATTACATTTCATTTAAAAACAGCTTCATAGGGATTTATGCAACAAACTTTCCTGCTACAAAAGTACTCCCTGTTGGTATAAATGGTCTTTTAAAAAATGACCTTTTCTGTTTTGAATGCAGTGTAGGTTACTGCCCAGAGTCATTCAAAAGTTCAGTTGACTTTTCAGGACTAGCAGTCATCTTTGATAGTTTTTCTTTAAAAAAAAATGATGCTGATGCATCATTTAAAATTTTTACTAGAAATTAAGCTAAAATACTTGTGAGAGACAAGCTGCTACTCAGATCAACGTAGCTTTTTATCCATGAAAAAAACCCCTCCTGAAAATTGTGAAAGGTGTTTTAGAAAACTCTAAAGGTGGTTGAAAGATGGTTGTTGCTGTTTTGGAACGTGRAAGTGCCTGAAAGGTTGCACGGCTTTTGAATAACACTTCACATTTGGCCGGGAACCCGGCTGGAGCTTGTGCTGTGGAAATGCAGGGTGAGAACTCGGTTCTTGCCTTAAACATCCTGTCACCTAAGTAATGGGATGTGAGACAGCGTGTGGCTTCAGACGGATTAAGGGGGCGGGAAGAAACAAAGAAACAATGTGACGGTGCTGACCAGTATGTTACCCAGCTACTGTCATGGTTTCAGATAGCTGTGGAGAATTTCAGCCGGAGGTTTGTAGGATAATTTGTGAAGCAACGTTGTGGAAGCAACTCCCAAGCATGAGGAATGACATGGATTTAAAAAAAGAATTTTTTTTAAGTATTTTGATTGTGTTTTTTCTATTTGAGAATCAGTATAGAGATGTTATTTCTATCCTGCTCTAGGGTAAATGTCTTGGCTTGTTTTTTGCARTTGTTGTCCTGTAGGTAAAAGTTGAATCTGATGGAATTCATTCTGCTAGCTACATACATTGCCCAGTGGTTGGTGATACACTGAGGTGTGTAAAAACTTGCATCTCCGTGCYGTCTTGTCCATGTTGCTAGACCAGTGATGTCTCTTTCTCTTCTTCCTCGCCCCTCGCTCAGCTCATCTCCACCGCTCCTGCAGCCCAGCTGCTCCTCCCTACCCTGCTCCATGGTGTGACCTCCTCTGGACCCTTTGCCTGTAGGTCTTAGTAGCACTGATGTCGATCACAAGCAGAGCTTATTACTTTAGGCTCCTCTTTGCCATTGGGAAATTGTGAATTGGACCTTTTTAACCAAACAGCTTGATTAAATTTTCATTAATGAAAATTTATACAGATATCTAAGGGAAGAAGCGCCAAACGCAAGTGGGATGCAAGTGAATTAGGGTTCTAGAGTAACCAAAGTCTTTTTTCACTGACGCTACTGAGGCAACCTGAGACACGCAGCCATTGTGTAATGTCCTTCAGAGATGAGCAGATAGTGGTGCGACTCCTAAACAGAAGTTAACTTTCTAGAAAGTTCAATTTCCAGACCTACAGGTGGAAGGAGGGAGAAGCAAACTCGCTCTACTGATAAAACTTCATTATATGCATGCTACTTGACTTTCTGCTTGCGAGGGGAGCCATTACGAAGTGAGTTAACCCTGGATATTGAAGTTTTAAAGTGGAAAAAACGTATTTAAGCTTTTTGATGGAAGGCTTGTTCATGGTCTGTGCTGCCAAGTCACAGAGTTGCCTTTTGTGTGTGAAAAGAATACCTAGACTRGTGCATTTCTTCAACAGGTGTTTTCACTGACTTTTTTTCCTTCATTTTCACTGATGAAAAGTACTGTCCAGCTATTAAATATGGTTAGTTTTTAAAATTATGTTATCTTCCCCATAAAAATCACATGAATGGTTGCCAAAAAGCTTCTGAGTTTCGGAAGAATGTGCAAAATAACCAGAATCTGTAAAACAACCATCCTGGGATGTGGAATATGGAACTAAGTACCTATAAAATATCTTCTGTTGCAAGCATTCATTTTCTTCTTCTTCTTCTTCTTCTGGCGATAACCAGCATGGGTAGTTATCTATAAAATTTCCACTTGTGCATCTTTGAAAACCCCAGTTTTTAGCCAAGGATGTGTTGGTTGGTTTCTGTTCCTCTTAAAATCTCCTTACGTAAATTCATTGTTTCCCTTTCCTGCTTTAAGTCTTGTGTGTGATTCTTGGGAAAACTGCATTTCCCGAGGTTGTCTACATTGCACCGTATAAGTTTGGACTACACAAAGTTGTACCAGTTGAATTTAAATTGGTTTCTAAAGTGAAAATTTTCCTCTGGCTTGGAAGAAAATTGTGAAGAAGGGCAGAAAGAGAAGTAACTGTGGTTTCCACCTTAACAGCGGGTTGATGTTGGAATTGAAGAGCAGGTTGCAAAGCGAAGATTACAAGACGGTCCTCTTTGATTTGAGATGAGCGTGTGTGTTTCTTATTGAGGCAATGGGAGATGATGGACTGGTTTTGATGGTGGCCTGAGGATATTGATTAAACTGATTACATTTCAGAGTGTTTAAAGAAAAGTTAATATGTTGCCAACAGGCATCTCTATTGGGACAACTTAATTGCCTGTGTCTATGGACATAGAGACTCCAAACACAGCCTTCTTTGGCTTTGTTTGCTTACTATGTTATGGTTTACAGATAAGTTTGACTAAATGTGGAATAAGCAGTTGTTTATTATTACGTTGGAATTCTGTGCAAGGCCAAAAAAGACTTTGCCTCTATTATATAACTGGAGAAGTAATGCACCGCACCACTTTTCTTGAGTGCTCTACTTCTTAGAGAGCAAAGATTTTCCTGCCCTTAGAGAGGGATTCACTTTGAAGCCTTTCAGTGCTGTAATTCATCATTCGCCGTCTCCCAAGCCGTGCGGTYGCAGCACAGTGCTTGCTCCTTCTCCAGGGGCCTCGTTTATCCTAAGAAGATGGTGTGGTTAATTTTGATGGCATGAGAATTTGCGTGTGAAAATAAGTTTTCATTACTTGTTTGCTCTGAGAACACAATTAATATAATTAACTTGCTCTAAAACTTTCAAAGCAGGTTTTAACTCTTCRGAGTCTTTACATTGTATAGTAACGTGTTAAATTCATCTGTGCACCAGTAGTAGAAATGTTAGCTTTACTACTTAAAGCCCCCTAAAATATTGCAACCTTGACTTTTGGAAGACATCACTACACAAAAATTTTGTACTAGACGGTGAAAAAGATGAATTTATCAATATTTTTTAAGCCCTGCTCATTAAAAATTTTGAGCGCTGCCACCTTGCTTGCTAGGAGCGCATTTAGAAATTTTCTAGTCTGTAATTTTGTAAACACAAAGACTTTCAAACAGAAATATAACTTAYGCAAGAAGCCAAGTCAGAGAACAAAGCAATCCTTTTGGCATTTAAAATGTAATTTGTTGTTAGGCTTTTTTTAACTTTAGCTATAGACATTTACTATATTTCTCTAAATATGGAGAAAAAATATTTTAACTGCATTCTTATTGTAGTTAATTTGAGTAACCATGGTGTTCAGAAGAAAATAGCGCAGTCTTTATTTTTCCARAAAGTGATATAATCATTGGTTCTTTACTCAGAAATGTCCTTAGGTGAAGACAATAATTTYCATAGTTAATTTTTCATGGTTTGTTGACAGAGGATGCTCTGAAATATACAGTAGCCAGCAGAATTTCTTCTCTGATAAAGTTCTGAAATATGTTTTTATATGGAGATTTTGTGGGGTGGTTTTTTTTGGTCTTAGTCCCATGTTTCCAGTTCACCTGCCTGGGGATCTACCTATGCTTTTGAACATCTTTAGAAAAATTCCAATGGCAATGTTACTGTAGTCATGACGCTCTAAGTGCTAGATGGTGTTTCGAGGAAGAAATACTATCTTTTAGTTCATAGATTCGCTCTTCTTTACTGTTTCAGACCTGGAAAAGGGTTGTGTGCCCCAAATCTTGGGCTACTTTTTCTAATTCTACTGCTTGGCTGAATAAGAGTGATTATTATTATTATTATTATTACTTTTTTGTCTGCAAAACCTTGTCTTACAAAAACATTAAAGGACAAATAAATTTCTAGTATTGTCATTGTGAATCCTCTTATTCACAATCTGTGTTTTGTGGACACAAAGCTGTCAAAGCTTCGTGCTGGCAGTACTGTGAACACACCTTACCTCTTCATGCCTCTCAACCCCGAGGGTGGCAGCTACAAACGCACGTGTGTTTCCTGAACTCTGGCGAGGCTGTATTGGATCTCCAAGTGATCTCCCGAATCTCTGCCAGGTGCCCCAGTAGGCTTCTGTATGATGAGAGAAGTTACCGAACGTTTTTCTGCCTGAGACAGCTTGTCAGGGCAGTGGTAGGATGAAGCTCCATCTGGTGAATCTGCCTCTCGACGCTGGTGCTGTATTTATGAAGTGGAGCAACCAAGCCGTGGTTCACGTTCACCACCTGGAGTCTACAGTTTGGGCAGGTTTTAGGTTAGGGCTTGAGATCTGTGGAAGGAGTCCTTTGCTATTGCCTTGTCCTTGGGAGCTGGTCCTTGCACTYGTCTCTTCCTTGAAATTTCTCTGGTTTTGAATATATTTAATTATCTTCTAGTAAGTGTCCAGCTCTTGCACCCTTATAGAGGAGGTCTTACATATTTGTTTTTTCTCTCTGCAAATGGTTAATGAACATTTTCGCTACTCTAGATGTGCCTGTCCATTTATCACCAATTTTTGCAAATAGTGCTCTTAAATATTTAGTTTTTCTTCAAACTCTGAAAATGTCAATGTGGGAAGAGGTGTTTTCATGAAGTCTAATGCTCTGTGTCTGTTTGTAAGTTTGGTAGTAGCCCTATTTAGCTAGAGAGCTTAAAATCTAAGGTGGAAACTTGGAACGGGAGGGGCCTCATTCCCAAAACAGTTTGCTGGGTACTTCTTTTAGTATCATATTTTTTGTTTGCATGTTTTATTTTGACACATCATTGAGCTACCCATTCTTCAGGCTGATCTAGATGATAATTTTGCAGATGAAAAGATTGGTCATTGGTTCATTTATGCTTAACGTGTGAAAGAGTGTTTCTGAGTGGGTGTCAGGTTTTGCTTCTGTCCCTTACTCAGACTGAGGAARAAACAAGGCATTGTCTTTTTATTTTACAAAACAATAAAAATTTAGTCATGAAGCAGGATTGATCATTCTTCTTGTAACCGAAATAGYGCACAGCCACTTGGACCATCTGTATGCCTGTAAAACCATCTATATGGCTTTATTCAAAGTACTTGRCTGGTCTTTTGCACAGGCCATGCTCTTATTTGAGGAGCTCCATAATACTCTCATTTAACTTTAAATTCAACTTCTCTAATTTTGTTCAACTTTCTAGAATTTGGCTAAAGTGCCAGTATTTGTTTTTTCCAGTTAATGTAGGTTGAATGTGTCCTGTATATTTTTTCGTTGATGTTTGAGCATTAGGGCTGTGCCGACTGTGCCAGGGCAGTGGAGGGCGGTAGGAAGGGGGCCCACGGAGCCGGAGAGGAGTTGGAAAAGGGGCTGCTCTAGCAGCGCTGCTGCCAGCTGGGAAACTAAAGCCTAAGGGAATGAGTCCATGAGGTGTGATGAACCTGCTGAACAGCTTATTACTCCTAAAAGGGGGAATTCCTGCTGCTTCTTTCCTGTCTGCATGTCCACGCTTCTCCTGTGCTGGTCCTGGCACATGTCGGACCTCTTTGTGAGCTGAGTTAACTTGCTAACCTTGGGAAAACAAATGCAGCCAAATAACCACAGCCCCCAGCCCCTGGGTTATTCTTTCCTAGAGAATTTCTTTCTCCTAAATAAATGAGTTAAATGAGCCGGTGGAAGACTCTGACAGGTGCCTGAGCTGACACGTGGGATCACGCAGCGTGGGGTGAAGAAGGGAGCAGCGCAGGGAAGGTGGGAAGGGGAACAAGCCTTTTCCTTTCCACGGCCGTTGCTTGCTTCAGCGGCCGGTCGCAGGGTAGCCAAACTTCCCAAAGCCTCTTGAGCAGGATCACCAGTCGGCGAGAACTAGCTTCTCTGCTTCAGTAGGTCGTTAACTCTGAAACCTGAAGGGAGCAATTTGTTAGCATTAACTGCCTGTTGCTAGTTATTTTAGTAGAACCAACCATATCATGTTTAACCCAGAAGTAAAAACATTGAAAGTGTAGCAGTCAAACTGCTAAATCTCCAGCTTCTGGCTATTACTTTGAGGCACTTGTCATATATTGATTTTAAATATAATGTAAAAGTAAATGTGTGGTCCATCAAATTGCTTACGCGTGGGCTTCCTATTTTTTAACTTGGTAGATTCTCGGAGCTGTAGAATTTCTATCCAATTTATCCATAGTTCACAGAGGCTTTTTGGAACATTTGGTTTAGAAATGCTGTCGTGGTCATTGTAATGTTCAGTGTTTCCAGCCTAACTAGAGTGGGCCTGCTTTCTTCTTAACGTTCACGGGTGTTAATCCYGCTTGTCATTGAGGAGCAGATACGCTGCTTCAATCAGGTAGAGCACCAGTGAAAGCAATAGGGGTCCAYGGCTGTTGAGCTTTCCACTTGCTTGCTGCGCACTATAAAATGAGAGTTATTTCTGGTGATGTGAATGTAATTGAGGAGTAAAGATTTTGCTYTGGCAGACAAATATTTGAGATTAACCCCAGTGAAGCATTTATTTATACTTTTTTTTATTTGTAACCAATTTAGACTTCATAATTTTTTCTGTTTTCTTCAAATTAAGATTTCTTTCAATAGTTGCATCATTCTTAAAACTTTGAGTTGTTAAAAATGGCAATAAATAATGTTTCAATAGGCTTTTCCAGGGGCTTTAAAGTATTCATGCCCTGAGGACTCAACCCTCCCCCTGCRCCCCCTTTCTAGGGCATTATCTTTCTGCCTTTGCTCAGGATAGATGAGGATGCAAGGAGATGGCCTGTTTTGATTCAAGGCTTGCTTCTTAAACCTCATCAATTCAGAGCATATTTTGGGGATATAAACCTRGTATTGCTTTGATTCCCAGTTCTTCTCCTCCTTTGGTCTGTGAGATACGATTTGCAGATGCTTCCCCTCTTCCTGCAGCTGTGAAGTAATGCTTATTAAGGAACACAATAGGAAGTATTCCTCGTGGTTTAAATGACTTTCCTCCTGGTAGCAGCATTTCCAGGACAGCCATGATGATYTGTAAATTATATATTAAAAGTATTTCTTCTGTACATGCATCTTAGTAAATGTAAGTGCTCATATTAAAGCAGATATTTAGAAAACTTTTCTGAAAGTAAGAGARTTGAGAGCTGATGTTCTTAAGGAAAATCTGGAACCTTTTACTGGAGGCTTTGTAAAAACATGATTTTGCTTTTGGCATATTAATATACCCCTTGTGAAAGAGGGTGAGCAAAGATGAGGCAAAGTTTAGTAATACCAAGCTATTTAGGGTAGTAAAAATGAAGGGCTACATTGAGCAACTGTAGAAGGATCTTGTGAGGATGAATAACTGTGCAATAAAAGGGCTAATTAAATTCAATTTAGATAAATATTAGGTGATGCACATGGAGAAAAATATATTTAACTTCTCAAAGCCCATCATTTTTATCTACACTGATGACTCTCATGCAAAAGTGAGATCTTGTCCTTGCAATAGAAAACTCCATGAAAACCTCATTTCAGTGCTGCATATCAGTCAAAAAAGCAAAAAGCCGTGGTTTACCCATATATTAAATGCTGTTGGAGCTGCAATCCCCCTGTCTCAAAAAAGATTATAGCAGAACTGTTCAACAATGTTCAAAACAAGCAGTAAGTTGTGTTCTCAGTGCAATGCATCGCTGACCAGGGAACTTCTTKTCAAAGGCTGCGACTGATTAAAATTTAGATAGTTCGAGAGGTTAGGCAAGYGCATGGAGAGAAGTCTGTTGAGGATTGCAAAGTACGTGGAAACCACATCTACCTGGAGAAGTATCTCAGCTACTAATGGCTAAAGGCTGGGCAAACATTAAGGGGAGGTGTCRTATTTGCTTGCCTTGTTCTTATTCTGTGCCCTGGGCATCTGCTTTTGGCCACTACACGAGATGGGTTACTGGGCTAGATGGATCTTTGCTCTCACTTGGTACGGCCGTTCTTACGGGTTTGAGGATGGGCTCGTTAGCATCTCAGAATCCTTCCCAGCTTTGTCGTCTTGGTGGAGTTTATAATCTTCATCTAGGGAGATTTGGTACCTTGCACCATCAAACRAACATTGTGCCTTTGGGAGCCTGTACAGACCAAGAGCTTGGAACATCCCAAAGTGCCTCCATTAGTACCTCCAGAGCTCAGGTGTCCTCTTTCTGGGACCGTGTTTCTGACTAACACCATTCCTGAGTATTAAAACTAATTAAACCTAATTTTCAGTGGATTTCTGTATCATGCTTGACTTTTTTTTTTAGCTTAAAGATACTAAAGCTGAGGAAAGTGATAGGCACCACAGAATCTACACAARAAAGAAATTTTGACCGACAAATGAATATTCAATGAGATGTGAGCTCAAGCCGAAAATATTCCCACAGCTAAGGCATTCGCAGTGTCTCTCCCGTGTAGGTTGCCTGGCATTTACTGAGGGTAGAACTCACTGTGATCTTTCCTTCAGTGAGAGCACACAAAGTGTTTTGTTTTGTCTGTCCGTCTGTCTTTTTCCACAAAACTTCTGGATTTTTTTTTCTGGATTTTTTATCCTCTGCTAACTTTTGTACCATAATTTTGTTCAACTCTTTAAACAAAGCATATCTTGGGAGAAATGCACAGTCAGAAATGAGTCTTTTTTAAAAAACTGGTTAAAAGTTAAATTGCAATTGTATATTGATTATTTGATCCCATCATGGAAGTGTCTTAGTGCGTCAGAATCTGTAAAGCATCGATCATCATAACTCTTAAATAGCAAAACAGTATTATCTTTATTTAACAGAGAGAGGCCTAAGATATAATGGATGGACCGAGGAGCACACTGTGGCTTATTGACCGCATATTAGAACGAGACCTGGGTGACACCAATTTCCGATGGCCTGTGGGCAAGGAGGGAGCTAGCGTACTCCGATCGGTAACTTGATTTTGGACGATCCAGGAATATGTTATGCAGCTCAGCTGCTCCGCAGTGTAGATGCAGACCGGGAACAACTTAATTGGCAGAGGAGTCTTCCAAGAAATTTAATTCACGTTGGCTGTGCTGAGTTAGTATTCTTCCCAACAGACTGTTAATTGTGTCTTGGATTGTCTCCGTGAGAATTATCTGCAACCTCCTTCATGCCTTAACGGCACTACAACCCATTCAGTTTTTTAAAAGTGTGGTTTCATCATTGGTTTATGTTGTCCCAGGCTTAAATTTTCTTTTTGCTTTCCTTGCTGCTTTTCTTGTGTCCTCYCCAGTGACTGTGCAGCTGCGGGATGAATCGAGATGGGTGTCAGAAGAATATGGCAATCCTGGTTTCTCCTTCCTACCGTGGATTAGGAAAGAGCAGAAATGTTGTTCTGTAGTGTTCAGTTCTTCCTAAGGAGAATAACATTAGGAAAGCAGAAATCTCMTGCTTCCCAAGAGGGAGAGGAGCATTGCACATCTCTTGACTTTTTCAACAATCTTAAATATAGGAATTTCTAATTTTGGTGAGGATGTGTAGTGGAAAAATAAATGTTTTATGTATACCCTGGGTATTGCTGTTACAGGTTTCCTCAATTCTGGGTTGTAAAGACTGTAAACAGCTAAAAGTGGGAAGCAAAACCTGAGGGTTTCCTAGGAGGCTGGCTTCTTACTGTTTTAACACCTTAAGCGGCAGACCTCAGAGAGAGGCTACTTTAATGTTTCTTAGCAAAGCTGAAGTCAGCCTAGATTTGCCATTCATGAAGGACAGGAGCTTTCGTAATTTCTGTGCACGGCTGTTTCTGGCCTGGTGGACACGTTTGATGTTACCGCTACACACGTGACCGAGCCTTGCATCCAAAGGGCTTTGTTTCAGGGGGCGTAAGTCCGGGGGGTGGGTTAGGGCGGCCTAATGACTTCTGACGTCTCAGAGCGTTAAATGAACAAGTGGTATTAGATGTGTTCGCTTAAGGATATGGCTTTTGAGACTTGTTTCAAGCTCTCTCTGGTTTCTCCCCGTGGGAGTTAGGGCCTTTTCTCACAAAATCAAGCCACTCCTCAAGATATGCTATAGTCTCCCTGTTGCACATTCTGTTTTGGCACAACAGTAATCTATTAGCAAATAATACCGTTTTCCCCATTTTTATTTAAATATATTTTTATTATGTATTTTATTCATGGTTATAAGTGTKTATAAGAATTCATGGGCCCCACTTAACTGTTTGGGTTGCTCTCAAAGTTAAAAACTTTGTGCTTTATTCATAGCGTTGACTGTCACAAAGCTGTGCACTATTTTTAGTTCCAGCTGAATGAAGTGTAAAACAAAGTCTCGACTGTGTTCTTTCCTTCTGGGCTTGATATTTCATCATTTTTTCATTCCTTTTAGGGATTCCCTCTGTTCTGTTTCCGTTTGTTTCCCCAGTTTCATTAGAATTTTTGCAGTAGCCCTTTATGGTTTGTTGTTGTTGCTGCTGTTGCACTTTTGGTAAATTCATAGAAATCTCATATGTTTTGTCACTCTCAATTGAAGAAACTGCTGAGGGGGTGGAGCGGGTCRGTATTGTTTTAGCTAAAAGTGTTTCTAAAGGCTACAGCAGCACATCAGATTTTGGAGTGATGTTTTTTCTTTAATGCTTTTTCTTTTCTTTCTTTTTTCATTTAACCTTGTTATACAACCAGTTGTGGCAGCTGTAAGAAGTTCCTAGACTGTTGTTTGGATGGTTTGTTTAGTTCTTCTGTGGCTTAATTATTGAACTTTTTCAGGCAATTTTTAGGATGTGTATTACAAGAAATTCATCGTATGTTATCCTGGGAACTTGGCTTGAGTCCATTGTAATTTTTCTCTTTCTTTTTTTTTTTTCCTTAGGAAATTTGCTACAAGACCCTATTGCTCCTACCAACTCCACATGTCAACATTATGTCTGCAAAACTTGTAAAGGCAAGAAGATGATGATGAAACCGTCATGTAGCTGGTGCAAAGACTATGAACAATTTGAGGAGAATAAGCAGCTAAGCATTCTRGTGAACTGCTATAAGAAACTCTGCGAATACATCACGCAGACTCCACTGGCACGAGATATTATCCAAGCAGTTGATTGTTCTGCGGATCTTTTGGCTTTGCTCAAAGATGGATCACCACTCCATGAAGAGACGGAAAAATCTTCCGATACAGCCTTGGCTTTGTGTTTGACACATTCCCCAGTACCTTCGACCTCAGAACTTACAAACGATCCTCCAGCGAGTTTTTCATCGGTTCCTGAAAGCACACACAATATCGATATAAGAAGTTCTGTTATCAACGGGTTGCCCAATTGTAATGGGCTTTCAGTAGATAAACTTGGAGTAAATATTCCTTCTCCCGAACACACAAATACAATTGACGTATGTAGTACTGGAGAGTATATAAAAACTGAAGATATCTCTAGCAGTCTGCAGCCTGTGTGCGATACAGTTTCTACTAGTGACTTGTGTACGACAGGCATTGACATCTGCAGCTTCAGTGAAGACATAAAACCGGGTGGATCGCTCCTCCTTAGTGTTGAGGAAGTTCTGCGGAGCCTAGAAACAGTTTCAAATACTGAAGTCTGTGGTTCTAATTTGCAGCCCAGCTTGGAAGCGAACATGACTAACGGCCCTTTTCTGCAGCTTTCTCCCCCACCTCTTAGCCATAACATTTTCATGTCCACAGATGCTTCTCCTCATGGGATCTCGTGTACGGCRGCAACGCCTAAGGTAGTTAAGTTAAACAGAAAGCGATCTCGGTCAGAAAGCGACAGCGAAAAGGTTCAGCCTCTGCCCATTTCCAGCATCATCTGTGGCCCAACACTGGGAGCATCAGCTCCTGTAACAGTGAAGCAGGAAAACAAAATGTCTTTGCAGCCTATTGCAACTGTACCTAATGGAGGCRCTACTCCCAAAATCAGTAAAACTGTGCTCCTGTC
Organism: Apteryx rowi; assembly: GCF_003343035.1. Classification (NCBI taxonomy): domain Eukaryota; kingdom Metazoa; phylum Chordata; class Aves; order Apterygiformes; family Apterygidae; genus Apteryx; species Apteryx rowi. The sequence goes on from NW_020450588.1 coordinate 298,406, forward strand.
TAACAAAAGCATGAAAAAGAATTTAGAACATGCCCCTAAGAAATCTCATCCAAAAGCCAAACCAGGAGTGCTGAAAACAAAAGACAAAGCGAAGGAAAAAGTTCCTAGCAGTAACGTTATGCCGGGAAGCCCGACAAAAACTGTGTATAAAAAGCCACAAGAAAAGAAAGGGTGTAAATGTGGTCGTGCCACCCAAAATCCAAGTGTTCTTACATGCCGTGGCCAACGCTGCCCTTGCTACTCTAACCGCAAAGCCTGCCTTGACTGCATATGCCGTGGCTGCCAAAACTCGTATATGGCTAACGGGGAAAAGAAGCTGGAGGCATTTGCAGTGCCAGAAAAGGCCTTGGAGCAGACTAGGCTTACTTTGGGCATTAATGTGACAAGCATTGCTGTGCGCAATGCCAGCACAAGCACCAGTGTAATCAATGTGACAGGGTCACCAGTAACTACGTTTTTAGCTGCCAGTACACACGATGATAAAAGTTTGGATGAAGCTATAGACATGAGATATGACTGTTGAATCTTTCTTTCTTTTCCCTGCCGTTCGTAGGGGAACTGCTACAGTTTTAAGGCAGCTATGGTTCTGTTTAACTTGCTGGAGCTCCTGCGTTTAGATCACTTGTATCAAGTGTTTTTCATTGCTATGTTATGTGTATTAGTGTCTGGGAAATAGTTGCAGATAATGGAGGAGTTACCCTAAAACTGTTTTTAGTTCTTACAGCACCTCATAGATTGAGATCAATTGCTGATGTAAATGATTTTATCACAAGATCTTTGGCAAGGAGTATATTAACCTCATTGTACTCATTCATGCTTTGTGCTCGGTCAAAGTTTCTGCTTAAATGTGGAGAAGTGGTATCTAGTWAGTCCATCTAAATTGTTCCGGATTATGGTGTAGAAAAGTAATTATCAGTTAGTTACCATCACTGTTGCTGGAAAATCACCTGCTATTCCTGTAGAAAATGCAGCGTCACGCTGGGGAACRCAGTCTCGGAGTGGTAGATAACCTCATTGTGGGAACCGGTTACCTACCATACTGAACAGTTCAAAAAAAAATTAGTAATGTATTGAGAAAGCTAACAGCCCAAAAAGCAGCTCGGTTTCCGAGCAAGGGTCAGGAAATTCGGTCAGCTAGATACGAGTGGCAAACTAGCRGCTGTCAATATGCCGTCGCTGTTAATCCCAGCATGGGCTTTGGTTTTCTTGGCAGTTGTGCCGCTCACGTTCCTGATCCGTTGCGCTCTCGGTGCCACCTCCGTTTGTTTGACGTAGTACTGACCCTTTTGGTAGGGGAGGAAAAACTACCTGTACACAGAAGAAGACTCAAATTTTGTTAACGCCCTTCTCTCCCTTTTTTGGGGGGGTTCCCGCTGATTTTACTGCTGTCGCCTCTGGAGAAGAGAGCTTTTCTGAGGGTCGCGGAGGAGCCTCCGGGGCTGGTTGGCTGGTTGTTGGTTCTCTGCTGCTAATCAGTGGCTGCAATTCGTAGAGGCTTCCACGGTGGTCAGCACCACTGGGTTTTCCCTTCTTTTTTTCACTTTTATCAAGTTTGTACCACAATACACCTGGGAGCTCTCCCCACGAGGGTATTTCTCTGTTAACAGGCATTTTTCAGTTTCATCTTTCAGAAAATTGATGGCTATCTACTAAAGCCAAATATTTTGGATGCTTGTTAGAGAAAATAAGCTCTATCTTTCATTCCACTCCGAATCCTTCTAATTTTTCTGTAGTGTGTCGAAAGTTGTTTTAGAAGGTAGATGCTTTTCAACCTGGGCTGAAAGGCCCTGGATTGGCAGAATGGCACAAGTTGTCCAAGAGCTTATCTCAAGGAGTGTTAAAAATGAAAGCGCCTTTGTGGGAATTCAACTTTATGCAAAAATGGCTTGTTTCTGGTTAATCCCTACGTCAGGGTACGAGCAGAAGAATTGAGTCTTGCGCCTGGAGACTTCGTTGGCATCCTAGCAAAGTCAGACTACTCTGCGAAAGCAGAAATTTCTCCTCTTTGATCCAGCACAAATTAAACACGGGCTGACTAGAATACAAAACGTTACCTGCTGCTTTAAAAGGCAGCTCCCGGCTCAACAGCATGTTAAATAGCATTTGACTTTTTCACGTTCCTTTACCGCTTCCATCTTTCCTTTCGTTCGTTGAACGCGACGCCCGGGGCTTTCCGACTTTAATGGTGGATGCGTTTTGATTTGGCACAAAGCAGGTACAATGACGGTTCCTCACCTAAGAAATAAGCAAAAAACCCTATGGACACAAATGGCACCTCCTTTTGTTTTGTAGTGTACCATGGTGTCATCTCCTGTGAACGTGGTCGGAGCTTTCTGTTGGTTTTGGTTTGTTTCTCCCCCCGTCTTTTTTGTGGGGTGGGTAGGGTGGGGGGGTTAAAGCCATAGGAAGAAAAATGTGATGTACGTGTCCAGTCTGTACTTTTTTGTTTTTGTTTTGCAAGAAGAGTTGAAAAATATTTTTGATAATGAGTAAATGGTGGAAAATGCTTCTTTAGTATTCTTGTCTTTATTTGCCAACCCAAGTACCTAAGATCTGTGTTTTTTAGCCCTCATGAGATTTAACGATGTCCTATTAAAGTGTATTTAGTTAAACTTGTATGTGATTTTTGTGTTGACCCAAGAGGATCCCACCATTCTCTAACCTGGTGGTTTCATCGTGACCTACTAATGTAAATCTGTTTATTAGTCCACTGCGCATAAGAAAAGTAGCCAAGCCGCAGTCTGATTTTAGGGGAGTAAAACGGGTTGGCAGCACGGGTTGTTTCCAAACGCTTTTGCAGAGCTGTTAAGTTTTGCTGAGATGGTCGGTGGCACGTTCATTGAGATTTTTATTAAATTATATACGTAGTACCTTTGCCCCAGAAACGTGGGAGTACTTGAAATCTTTAATATCTTGCTGCTGCATTAACTATGGTACCAAAAGTTGGCGATTTAGGTAAAGCACGGTTTGGAACCGTTGGCAGGAGAGCCCTGAGGATTAATGTAAAATTGCAAGTGGTAGATTCAGGGGTGAGGTTTTTTTCCCTTTTTTTTCCTCTTTTTTTTTTTTTAAGCTTCCTTTTATGCTGCCACATTCTTGAAATGTGTATGCAAATTCAAACTGACTTAATGTTAGTTTTTCTAATCCTATTTTGCAACTGCTAAGGGCATCAATGTGGCATATGTTGCATTTATTGTCTAAATACTACTTAGTCCGTAGCTGACTAATTTTGTAATTGTTTAAATTAGGCTTTGGTTTGGTTGGTTGTGTTTGGGGTTTTTCTCCTCTTTTTTTTTTTTCTGTGTTTTTTTTACCTCCTGGCTAGTTGTTCTCGAGTAAGTTGAGCAATGGAAGGGATCATAAGGCTGCCGAAATATAATTGCAGCGGTTGTAGCTTTGAAAGTTTCCGCTTTAGAGCCAACYGGGCAGCCCGCTGCTGCGGGACCTTGTGGTGCTGGTTGCGGTCGAAGGGAGTTAAATCAAAGCGTGGAAGCCCCGGCATAGCCCGCAGCACGGCTCGTGCTCCCCGTTGGCCGTCCGCAAAGAAATATTGGGGAAGGACTGGCTGAGAGCAGGCGCGGGGGCCGTTTCGGCTTTAACTTGGCCGGGGCCGGGGGCCGCCGCGGCCCTGCGTTGCTCCCGTGGGGCCGTGCGTCGGCACAGCTTTCTCTAGCGTTAGCGCAGGGGAGGCTGCTCGTGGATCTCCCTTCCTCTACGGCAGCTTGCTACCCGGTCCTCTTCAGGAAAGCGATGGCCGTCCAAGCTCGCGTCAGGCTCGCGCGTTTGCAGAGCTGCGTCAGAACGACAAAGCCGCAGGTCGTCGAACGGTGTCGCTGCGGGAGTCTTCCCGCACGAAGGCGCGTCGCAAAGGTTGCAAGARGAGAGATCCTGGCGGAAAGGGCCGACCTTCGATCGCGCTTTCACGGGCGGCAGTACAAACTCAGCCTAGTGCTTGYGACCTGAACACGTGGAGGATGTTCTTGCAAGGAAGAGATGTCTTCTTCTGAAAAGCTTTTGCTTAAAATGGAAAGGCTCTTTCCATAAATGAATGAAATCACTGCTTGGGATTAAATATTGGAGGGAGGAGGAGCAGGGGGAACCAAAACCGGAACTGAATATTACATCTGTGTTGACTTCACTGCTTTTCCAGCAGTTTGTGATGTTCTTGCTCTCTGGCTTGGCTAATACTAACTTAAACTGCGCATGAACAACGAGGGCGCAACCGATGCTTTTGCTTCTGTTGAGCCTCCTGCAGATGTTCCTGCAGGTACATCCGGCTTTGAAAACCTTCTTGCAGGCTGGGCGGGCAGTTGACACGTGCCTCCTTGTGCAGCCACCTCCGTCTGTGCAATGGTGGCGTTCCTTACTGTGCAGGGCAGAAAGGAGAGCGGCTTCCTCCCCGCAAGCACCAGAAAACTCTGTATTGTCACGAAAAACCCTGCAGAGCTGCCGGGCGCCAGCAAAGCTAAAACACAACCTGAAAACCCTGCTGTCGTCTAAAGCAGCGCTGATAATGTTAGAGACGCATCTCGTTTGCCTGGACGTAACCATTTGATTTTTATGCGTCTTGGCTGTTTTAAAGAAACCCAAAGGTCCCCACCAGAAAGATAAGATAAGGTGAACAGTAATTTTCTACCCCTTCACTCGGTACAAGACAGGTTATTTCTTAAGTTCAGAAGTCCTTTATTTGCCAAAAAAAAAAAAAGTAAAAATACAAAGATAAAACCATGCCAGGACAAAAGCATCTCCAAGCTACTTTTATAAAGTATCRGAAACTTTATTATTAAATATTCCATTTCTAAAACCATCACCCAGTGATACAGAGAAARTGTTACAACAAAAGGGTAAGCATTTTTGCGTATTTTCCTTGCTCAAAAGCTCATGCTTTTTACTGAGGTTCGTTTTGATTGCATAGACTTAAGATACCGTGATTTAGAAACACGGGGCTCCAAAAATATATGCCATTAAAACGATCCTTCGGTGACCTTTTATTTTATTTTATTTTTTTATTTTTTTGGCCTTTTTGGGTGYATTTCGTTTCAGAAGCTAAGAACAGTACCTTGTATCTCAAGTCAGCTCTCTTAGCTCGCCTGTTTAGGAAAACAGGGAGATTTTCTGCCACGGTTTCTGTAAACGTGAGACTGGAAGTTTTTACGCTGCCCATGTCTGTTCTGCAATACTGCCGCTTGGTGGCAGGCGGCAGAAGTGGAGCTGTGTTCACCCCGGGTTTTGCTGAAGAAAACTAATGTAGCAATTGCTACTGAGATTTTAGAAAAAGGAAAAAAAAAAAGATCAAGCTGGTTCCATTACAGTAGTAGTTGCATGTGGTTGTATCTAGCCATATTCCTCATCTTAATACTGTGAAGAGAGAATATTTGTGTATATAAAGAYAAAAAGCAAGGTTTTTGTAAGGACCCAGGACTTAATTTTGCTGGGCAAAAGCAGACTAGAGAGAACGAATCAACACAAATGTCTATTTTTATTATGAAAAATTGAATTTTCCACACTTTTCTGACTATTCATAGGGAAAAAGGAATCCAGCTCATAGGACTTCAGTCTCGGCTGGATTTACAATGAAAAATGTTCTTTATGCAACATCTAAAGTGGCATTGATAGTTGGAGACGGGAGGTGGAGTTGGAGTGAAGTGGGTTCCCGCAAGTCTTCTGTGCTGTAACTGGTGGCTTGTTTCATTCTAGAGAACTTGGTGACCTCTAAGACTGGTACGTGTTACAGCCTAGCGGACTTTGGGGTCTGTATTGATATTCATTCCTTGTCTGTTTATGTTTTGACTTATCCCAGAAGGAAAAMCCACAAAAGTAGAAAAGGAATTCCAAAATTTACCTTGTTTATGTGCTGCAGTTTTAGAAACCTTCCATCCAGGTAAGCTAGGACAGGACAAAGTCATAGATTTGGTGTAAAATACCGCATTTACTAAATCATCTGAAATTGCTGAATTATGGTTATTTTCAAAGGTATTAGTAAAACTGGATTTCTGCTCCTGGAGTAAATGATATAAATTACTGCACGTATTGCACTGAGATCATGCTAGCAATGTCTTCTGTAGCTTGTCCTTGCATGTGAGGCAAAACATTTGCCGTGAAGTATTTTTCTTCGGATTAGCTCGTTGTGTTGACCTCCTAGAAGGCACGAGCTGGGTTTGGAATCACTCTGCCTTAAAAGCAGTGAACCTCTGTTTGTGCGAAGGCTCAGAGGAGCAGCTGGGAGCTTCTTAACCTTAAAAAGGAGGTGGCGATTCTGCCAGGCTCAGGGGAATACCACCTTTAAAAAAAGGCACTGGCTCAAGCAGACTGGTGTGAGATGGAAGTCTGACCTGATTTGGTGGGCTGCGGTTGAAGCCCCTCTGCAATGGCATATGAGGAGAAAGATCCTGAAGCAGTGGATCAGAAGCGAGAGCAGGAACAGCTTATGACACAGCCTAGCAAGGACGTAATGCCAAACTGAAGGAGCGACGCACCAAGGGTTGCTCGGGTCCCAGCTCTTCATGAGCCGTGGTGGGCTGTGCCTTCCTCCCACTACACATCTGGCGCTTCAGAACAGGATGACGCTGCGTCAGCTGGAGAACCTTCCAYGTTCTTCGTTTAACTCCCTCCTTGGGTGAAATAGTGGTTGTATGTTCCTGGGAATATACATCCTTCCTGGAAAAGGATGTTGCTATTCTGAACTCCCTAGGAAGGAGGAGGAGGAGGAAATCTGGCGCTCAGAGAGGTTGTGGAATCCCCATCCACAGAGATTTTCAAAACTTGGCTGGACGAGGTCCTGAGCAAGCTGCTCTGACTTTGAAGCTGCCCTGCCTTTGAGCAGGGAGTTGGACTAGAGACCTACAGAGGTCCCTTCCAACCTGAATTCCTGTACTAGTCCGGACCGTACTGAGAGCGCTCTTTTTCTTGGAGGTGCAACGGCTATCCCAGGTTAAAGTCTCACAGAAACAATCACCAGGTTATTCTGAAATGAGGTTTTAAATTATTGGCAAACTGGACGTGCCAGTTGCTGCTGCTGCTTGTGGATTTAAAAGCTAGCAGCACCTTGAAGCAATAGGAAGGATGAGATGGTGGCAAAACTATTTCAGCCTAGATTTCAGGTTCTCCTTGCTCCCTTGAGGAGGTTTTGTCTTTGGAGAGATTTAAACTTGTATCAAGGTAAGAGAGAAAGGCCWTTATAGCCTGGGTATTAAAGAAGAGGTGAGATGCTTTGCCTAGGATTTTTCAGGGTAAGAAGTGGACAGTGCTAGCTACAGTTGGTGGTTGTGTGACTTCCGTCCTGTGTTCATTTCTGCAATCGTTTCCTAGTTTCTTCTGCGTTTGAATCTTTGCGGAATCATCCCCGCTAAAGCTTTTCCCCTGGGGGGTTATAGCGATGATGGCGATGTAATTCAAACATCAGCGTCTGAGGACTCATGGCTGAGAGGAACGTAGTTATTGCGCTCATAAAAATGCAAGGCRACGTGGTGGACCTGGGACGGGCTCCAGCAGGGCTCCACGTGCGCCTCGTTCTTTTTATCATGCATATCCTGGTGTTGAACTGCACTTCTGCGCTTGGTCCATTCAAAGGGGCATTAAAGGGGGCTTATCTCAGTTTCGGTAGTGTTCCCTGTTTATATCTTTTATTATGGAAAGAAATTTAACTGAAAGTGCCTTTGCTGAGAACTTGGAGCATCCAGAAGTTTCCCAGATACCTGAAAAGCCAGGATCCTGCGATGGGTATAGGCATCTGGAGAAAACAGAGGCTTTGTTCAAGGAAAACAGAGTAGCTCTCCAAGCCCAACGTAACTGACCCCCCCCCCACACCAGCCCTTTCAGATTTTGATCCTGATGAGAAAGTTTCCAACTCAATCAGGCAGCAATATATCCTACCCAGGCAGAGGGAGGCAGGCAGGACACTTCAAAGACTCCTGGAAAAGCTGAAGTATTGATCAGCCGATTACTCGGCTGTTTGTATACCAGCACCGTTTGGAAGCATCAGCTAGGGATCACGGTTCCGTTGCRCTAGCATCTGTATGGCCAACGTAGGCCAAGTTAATGGTGCGTGTATATAAAAATGGGATATTAAATGGCTGGGTTCTGCCTGCGGAGGAGGTAAGGAGGGGTCTGCGTGGAGACCTGATTCTAGCCCTGGCAGTGCAGTGCTCTCCCACGTTTCTCGCAGGCGTGTTCTGAGGAGTCGTGCTTTGATATTCCTGCAGTGAGTTCAACAGGAAAAGCCGGGTGTAAATGCCACATATTAGGACACGGTTACAAAAGTTGGAAAAATGTGCAGTTTGGCAGCTGAAACCTGTCCCAAGCCGGAGGAGGTAAGTACCATATCTATTGGTATAGCTATGATGGGTAAGATTGAGGACTGGTAAAAATATATGTTATAATCACCTCTGGGTTGAATCACAAACTGAAGCTACCAGCTGCGCAGGAGGAGCAGCGCCAGCAATAGCTAACGTGCTGTTACTGGAGACACTGGTTGTAAGTCCAGGGGGAAAGTCAGGTTAATTTTGCACTTAAAGCAAGAATTTGTTAGGGAGTTACAGTGTTTCCTCTCTGAGATTAGGGCCAATTTCATGGGTGGAAAATAAGTTTTCAGCACTATACCAGATGAATTCATTTACTGGTTAAAGGATCCCTCTGTTAAAACCTTACTGCACTGGGTCAGGCTTTGTTTTTCCCTCCCCCTCATGATCTCAGCTTAGTCTYGGCTTGCAGAAGGCTACAGATTAGTGACAGAGGAGCTGGGAAGAGCACGGGGAACGGACAGAACTGGTGCGTGCGAAAYACAGCAGCGTGAGCGCACCTCCTGAGCACCGGGTGTCTGCTTCCTTGTCAGTGTGCAGGAGAAGACTGAGACCTGCCCGGCTGGTAAGGATGAAACACCACATCACGTAGCACTGTAAAATGCGTTTAGCAGCAATTGAAGATCTCGTGGTATAAAGCACAGAAAGGGACCTCACTTTCCCCAGGCACAGGGCTGGTGCCTTGGTTTCCAGAAAAAAAGGTGAAACTAATAAAAAGGAGAACTTCACTGTGACTTGCGTTTTAAAAGACTTCCAGACTTTCATTTAAATCAAGTTAATTTGGCAGCTCTCATTTCACTACCAGTACGAAGCTAAAGGGTCACTGAATAGAAATTACCACTGTAGATGTTGCATGCAGGCGTTATGGTTAATAATTAGACGCTGGCATTTATTGCACATACGGGGACATAACAGAATTTGTATGGAAAGATATAAAGGAAACAAGGTGCAATCACCATTTTTAATGAGCGTGCACAATAACACATTGTAAAAAGCCTTTTATAGAAATTACCTTATTGCAGTTACACAGGAAGAGAAAAAGGATTCTCAAATTACAGTGTACAAAATAAAGCACATTGCTCCAACGAGGGATTTAAGAAAAATCCCTTAAGTGTCTTAGGACCGATTGCTATCCAGTTTGACAGATACTGATTACATGTTCTGTTTCTCTATGCTGAGAGATCTGAGATAACTAGTTTGTCTGACTTGTCTCCAGTTTCAGGGGGAGATAAGACTTCATCTGCGTCATAGTCTTCTTCGAATGATCTGCAAAGATAGAAGGTACGTCTTTAAAAGCCATGTTTACTTCAGTGAGAGCATTTTCAGGTATGTTATTTCAGTGGCTAAAGCATTAGRGTAAAATTCAATAATATGCAAAACGTTAAACTCAAGTATTTTTATAAGGCATTTTAACAGACTAGCAGTAATCAGTTTTCTGACAGCTGACATGACTTCGCAGTCCTACCCGTCCTCATTAGTATGTTCTGAAACAACTTTTAAGTGATGTTCAGCGTTATACAATTTGAACACAGTTTCAGGAAGGCTAGCGTAAGATACTGACAATCGTTAACATTTCAGCGTAGCAATGAAGTTGCCCAGCCACAGACTCAGGTCCTGCTGGAATTTTGCCTTGCTAGGAAACACCTTGACTCTAAAACTTCTTCTAGCTTAGGATATGCTTTGACATCCACTGAAGGACAACTGTGATCATGTTATGTTCTTCCCCCATTTGGTTTGAAGTTTAATATCGAGGTCCTAGTGTTTACAGCTCAGGGAGGTTTGACTGTGAGTTCCTGTCTCCAGCCAGTTGCAGCAGTCAGGCTGGTTGGGTTCTGGGCTCTGCAGCAGCAGATATCACTTCAGGGCTCTCAACCCATTCATAGGCCTGAGAAATGATGTTTTTAGATCTCAACTTTTCACCTCTGTCTCTGCACCCTACAGGTTAGGCTCTCAGGGCTTCCAAGAAATTCATGTTCTTCCTTTTGTAGCAGGGCTCCAAATGGCAAGCACAGGAATAGCTGCAACTTGTTCAATGGAGCTGTGCTGCAGAAGAACTCCTTTGATGCCCCAGGGTGCATGGTGCCAAGAAAGAATTGTATCTATCTGTCACTTCTGTTGCTGTTCTTCCTCTACTGACCCGTATGCCAGCACCAGGAATCTTTGGGAGTCACTTGTACCTGCCAGTCTGTCCCAGGTTCCCCTTTGGCCAACATATCGTGCTGAAGAGAGGAGTCTGTGCTCTAATCTCATGATCCTTATTCAAAGAAGAGAAAAACAGCATAGAGAACACTTTCATCTTCTTATCCGTAAGGGAAAGTGCTGCTTGGTGCTTCTCCCACCTTCTGGATCCTTGCACAAGTGAGAGAAGGGACACAATGGTCTAGATCCAATGCCAATAATTGGGAGTACTTATCCACATTTCTCTTCCGACTGCACGTTCAAGGATGCCAAGAAGTTCTCAATATACAGACTTTTTGCTTAAGYAGTAGCTGTAGGGAGTCCACATGGCCCTGCCTCCCTTCGCTCCCCACCTGGGTATGTACTGTGCATGTTCCTACATGCCTCAGTTTCCCTAAGGTCTCCTTGGCTTAAGATGACACAGCTGAGGAAAACTTTTTTCCATGTGAATATTGTTCTTAAGCATGCTCCTTTGATGTCCCTTTTCCCTTCAATTTTACCAACTTCTGCTCAACTTTTCTTCCTTTTCTTCTATGCCTGGACTGTGAGCCTCTTCCTAGTACTGTTTGTATTCACATTCAGCCAGGGCCTGCACCAGGCAGTATGGGTCCATTTCTTCAGCCCTTGGAACTCCATTATATGTTCTTATTTCTTTCCTTCTATACCATTTGCCTCAGGACTGACCCTTCTCATGTTTTCTTCAAAAGGTTTTCTTCTCCCGTTGTTTTGTCTTTCCCCACATGAGTTACTTCTCCCCTTTGCTCTTTTTTGTTCCATAAAGCTCAATAGTGCCTATGTTTTTCAGCTTGGAAAAAATGCTGTCCACCATTAAGACTAAGAACCATCCAACTGATGCAACTCTCTCCAGCTGGGAGAATTCAGTGTCTGGGACAAGGAACAAAGTAGTGCCCACTTCTGCCAGGAGGGCCATAGCCTGGACTGCCAGAAAGGATTTCTGCAAAAACAATGCTTATATTTGCATTAAGAGTCTACCTGTGTCAGTCAGCTTCAACTGTTGTTCCTGCCTTCATGCAGTGACGTGCACATGGATTCACCAGGAAATGGGCTCCCTCCATTGAAATGCATACACAGATGTATGAGGCAGGACATGGCTGAGGACAGTTCAGATCATCTTAGGCTTCCAGTGAAACATGATGCTCCTTTTTCTTGAGCAACAAGACACCTTCCTTTTGGTGACAGCCTCCCTAAACTAGTCTTTAGATCATATTGGCCTTGGTTTTTTTCCACCACAGGTGCTAGGCAAGTCATATTCTTGACCACAGCAGTATTTACAAATCGCTGAAGCTCCCACTCAAGATTTTCCTGCCTTACATAGTTATGGGGATAGCGTCTGACCAGTCCCAACAAAGCCACCGCATCCTTGAAATCACCCTGAGTATCCCGTGCTTCTTGGTAAGATTCCTCTTCCAGGAGTGGTGGTCTCATGGGCAGGCCTGCAGACAGCCAGATACAGACTCATCTCAAAGCTTCAGCTGACTTGGCCAAAAATCTTCCAGCCCCTCTTAGTGCTCATAAATCCTCTCCCTGTTTCTGTCATCCTCAAAGGGCAGCAGAAATGATGCATGTGCAAGAACTCAATCCCTCTTTCTGGCGTATTTGTCTGGGCATCCAGCTCTTTGTTTTTCTTTTTCCCTTCCTTTTTTCCTGCCTGGGCTGTTGCTRTGCTCCACAAATGAGATCTTATCCTGCTGTCATGACTACAGAGCTTTTCAGGAGCTCTTGAAAGCAAGCATCAAGGTTGCTGTAGTGCTCTCTACAGGAAGACACAGAGCTGGTTTGCACACACCTCAAAAATTTGGCATCACCTGCCACTTCTTTTTTCAGGTTTTGGTAAAGTGGGTGATTAATGGTCCTGCAAAGCTTTTATGGCAAACTCCTATTTCCGCTCTGTGCTGAGGACAGAGGCACTGCAGCGTGGCTGCAGGGAAGAGAGCGTTTTTTACCTTCCATCCTGTCACGTCATCTTCTATTGTTTGGGCCACAAAAAAGCAAGGCAGCTCAAAGGAGGTGTGGGAACATCCCATAGCTGTTTGGATCCACAGGGAGAGCAGGAAACATGGCTCTCAACAGCTTGGCACCTCTCTGGCTAGTTGGTAGGTGCTGCTATTTGAGTGTTATTGAGTGATTTCCAGCGTGGAGAGTTCTGAAAATTATGTAATCTTCTGAGGACTTTTCCTTCAATGGGTCTACAAATGCTGTTCATGACGAAGTCCTGAATTATGTGAAGATATACCTGGTCTAAACATGTAGTAATTCCTTGGCTGTTCCTTCTAGCACCCCCAAAGAGACTTCCAGAGAAGTATTCTCAAGGAGATGATACGCCCACAGCCACAAGTCTAAMGGATAATTATAGTGAGGATCCATTAGGAGCCCCTATGGAAAGCCTGGGCACACAGAGATGTCCTGGATTAACTGCTCTACATAATTAATTAATGTAAGGACAGCTGGAGTGTCTGTCCACAATTTTATAGAAGGCTGCAAAAATGAGCGTAACTATTGCAGAAACCAATAGTTTTAAAAAAAAAAGTCTAAACAAACTTAGTAAATGAATTCAAACATTAAACACAGCTTATGAAGAGCACAGACTAACAGGCATGAAGTTTGGCAGAACGTAAAATTATTTGACTAAAGGAAAGCTTGAGTACACAGCCCAGCTAAGCTAAGCATCATAAATGGAACAGTGCATACAGCTTCTGATCCGTGATAGCGTGACACGATCAATACTTGGCCAGGACTAGCAAAAGTCATTTGTCCTCTTTTTTTGTATGGTTGTAAAAGAAAAAGGCTTTGTCCTTTTTCCCCAGATGTCTACATTTCTTCAGCATGTGTAGCTGATTCACATGGCTGCCCACAAAGAATTCAAGATGTCCCAAGCGCTTTGTGACAAATACACCAATACCGCCTTTTGGAGCAACTGTTTGGGCTTCAGTGCCCCAGGGTTGACAGTCCAAATGAGACATCTGCAAATCCACCACCTCTGTCAGTAGAAATGTGCTTTTAAACCTCAGCTAGAGCCAGTTAGTGGTTCCCYAGTGCAGCACAACGTCCATGCTTACCCTTCTTGTAGCTGTTCGTTCCCAGACTCCTCAGCCACAAGGATCTCGTACTCTTCAGCAGCGTACCTGTCCCAGTCAGAGGGTTCGGGGCCATCATTTTCAATGTCCTAAAGAGATCAAACAGTCAAGCACATCAAGCCCATACCTCCGCACAAATATTACAATAGGTCTGAATGGCGTACAAGTGTGTGCACATGTGAAACACTAATTCTTGAAACAGTAAGCAACTGCACAGAAACGGCTAGTCAAAAATTGTCTTAATTAAAATAGTTTAAAATAATTGCAAATTTTTTCAACAGCTGCACATAGGTGACTAAGAAAAGAAATACATCCTTTGTTCTAGAAAGCTCAGCGTGCCACCTGAGCTGCCAGCAAGCCTAGCCCCCCCCTTAGTAACAGCACGTTTTCTCTGATCTGGCTCAGCGTACTCTGCATCTGTGCCCTTTGTAATTGGTTAAAGGACTTAATGATTTATTTAATCATTAATAGTAATTGATCTTTTGAGCAACTCTAACAGACTGCTAAGTTTGGGGCAGTTTGAGAGAAGGTTACAAATAATATCCTTATAAACAGTCGATCCTCAGCAATTATCAAAAGATGGGGGAGATAAAATTAACCCCCAGCTCCACCTGACTGCTCTTATGATGATCCAGTAAAAGAAAAAAGAGGGCATTTTTCTGGATTATGAGATATATTTAAGCCTAGAATTATGAACAGACCAAGAAGAACCACCACAAAGTTCCTCTTACAGGTTACGTGGGAACAGCTGGGAGGAAACCAGAGTCGGTTTTGGTATCTCCACCACTTTACTGTAGTTGACCAAGTAAGAGGCCCCTGGGGGGATAGTTACTAAGCTGTAGTCACATCTAGCTTTCTGAGGCACTGTGGTTTCACCAGATGTGCAAGGGGAGCCAGAGGTGAGGTACTTCACACCGACAGCTGACAAAACCCAACTCTCAGAAGTCCCTGCTGCTAGTGGTGAGCAACAACTGGAAAATACAAAAGCCAGAACCTACTCTTGTATTTTCTCTGCGTGGGCAGAGAGGACGGTGAATGAAAGCACAGCCAGGCTGATAACCAGAAACAATCTGCAACAGCCAAACCTTCCACCTACTCTACCACAAGCGCGGCACAATCGCAGAGTTGGTATCTCTGCCTCAGCCCGTGTTGTAAAGGGGTTCTGTCTCCTCTTCGGTTCTGTCCAGGCTACTGGAGAACTGCTAGTACTGTTTCCCCTGGTAAGGATCAGAATCCAACCTGGAGGCTTAATAAATCTTCAAATACAGCCTACTTGTTCATGACCGCAGCTGTGCAGGGGACAGGAAGAAGCAAATGGGATCTGAAGTTTTGAATCTCACAGCTCCTTTCTAAAACGAGTGAAGCAGATTCCCTCCTAGTGCAGGCGAGCCCCTGCCTTGGCCTGCTGAATCAGTGTAACTCAGCAGCCCGAGAAAGTTCATTCTCTCTAGAATTGCATACTGCACTGCCAGTACTGGTGCAACAGGGTCATTTAAGGCAACCAGATCATAAAATTATGGAATAATTTGGGTTGGAAGAAACCCAGGAGGTCTCCAGTCCCACCTTCCGCTCACGGCAGGGTCAGCTATGAGGGCAGACCAGGGTGCTCAGGGCTTTGTCCAGTTGGGTCTTGCAAACTTCCAAGGACAGAAGCTGCACAACCTCTCTAGGCAATTGGTGGCAGTGCTTGACTGTCCTAATTGTGAAAAAGTTTTTCCTTATATCCAGGGGGATTTTCCCTATACCCAGTTGCATTCCACAGATGGGTTTGGGAAGGCCTGTTTTTAGAAGTACAGGTGCTTTATACCTTTTGCACTGCAAAGGGATCCCTCTGCTCATTGTCCAGATATTTCTCTAAATTGAAGAAGGTGTTGTAGAATACATGAGCCATTCTGCACCTCTTCAGGTCTCGCAAGGTTACTCTTCCTGCAGAAACAACATGTTATTTCATTCCTAAGTTCTTAATTAGCAAGAGACTGGAACTGTTCCCTAGCATTCTCAAAGTCACAGTTCAACAACGTTGCAAAATTTCTTCCCAAGTCAATCAAGGATTTTAAAATTATCCAATAAATGGGCATGAGTGTTATTCCTAAACCTCACATACATATGGATGAAGCCTGGAACGAATGTGAAAGAATGGGAACAGGGACAGAACAGTTTCACCATCTAGACTGTCAGCATGTCCCATGGCAATTTCAGCTCTGTGATTCTACAAGGTTCTGCCTATAGATGGATGGGCTTAACAGCAACAGTACTTTCCCAAGCTACCATAAATAGGAGAGGAAGGAAACTCCCATGAAACAGGACTTACCATCCCTCTCTGGCTTAACAAGGTCAAGCATCTGACATAGCAAGTCATGAAATGGCAGTGGTTCTATGCCCATCACTTCCATCCGCTCACACTGCTCCTCATAAAAGTACTCCAGTTCATACATGGAGAGCACCCCATCCCCATCCAGGTCCATGCAGCGAAACCAGTATTCAATACTAGGAAAAAGAAACAGAACTTGTGAAACAGAACTAGTGAAAGCACAGGGGCTGCACCAGAGACTCCATGCAGCAACGCAGTGCTCCCCTTGCCCCATCCTCGCATTTTCTTCTGGCCAAAGGCCACCCTTTGGGAAGAGCGAGGGCACAAGCCAATGCTCARGAGTACCTGCTTTTAGACTCTTCCAGACAGCCTGTGAGCACAGGCACGCTGATGACCTGTTTCACCAGGTACCTGGAGCAAGTGCCCACTATTAGCTGTGCTGAAGCTCAGCTGGCTCAGAGGTTTTGGTCTCCCTGTCGGATACAGCAGCAAAGCTGGTCAAACGCAACCAACTCTGAAGCCAGATCCTTGCCTATCCCTGAGTGACCCTGGCAAGGGACAGCAGGCATGGTAAGCACTTATTTCCTGTATTCCTTTATATAAAAGACAATGCTTTCAAGCAGTTACGCTCTACGTTCTCCCTTCACCTCTGGGTAGTCTGAATCTGGCTATATGAGTTCTTCTCATCTTTACTCATCAAATTCCCTGCCCTAATGCTCCCATGCAGATCTAGTTCACCTCTGCACAGTCRCCTGCCGGCGGTACAAACCACACACGTGTGGGCAGGTTTTGCTAAATGACAGAGTGAGATTTACCTACAAACCCTTCTTAGCACTTGCTACATGCACGAAGGGAACGTGTCTATTTTCTGAAAAAATCTCGAGGGTTYACCCAGGAGATGATGCTCCAGGAGCCGAGGGGTGGCAGAGGAACAGCTTTGTTAAGCCGTCACTACCCCACATCTCTTACAGTGTCACCGCTTGCTTAAGGGACTGCAGCCCCTGCTTTCACCACCATGGGCACCCAGCGACGCACACGCCTGCCCTCGCAGCGTGGCGGAGCAGGCGGTCACGAAGCTGCAGCCGCCTGAGCTGAACTCTGGCCGGAGAAGCAGGGGCTCAGGGCTGGCAGGTGGTATCTGTCGCTGCCTCTGCATAAAGGGCCAAGGACTGCCCTCGCAAGACGGGAGACCAAACAAATCCAGCTTTTCTTACAGCTCACCACTGCTCTCCAAGCCCTCACCCACAGGAAGATGGGCACGGGGTAACCAAAGTGACTGATTACTACCAAGACATTTAACATGAAAAAAAAAAAAATCCAAAATCTCCTTTTCAGCAATTTTTCCTCAAGAAAGGCAAATGACTGGACCAAAAGTTGACAGTAAGGTGCTTTCTTCCAAACAATGACTGAAATCCAAGCTGCCATCTGCTGTGGAAAGCAGTAAGTCACAGAAGTTTCTATAATCTTATCTCTGCTCTTTTACTAGGACACATGGAATTGGTCAGACCTTGTAGCACTCCTTTTGTCTTCCTCCGAAATCAGCAGCCACACAAAATCAGCATAGCTCATCCGGCCTTCCTTCTGGACTTCATTTCCCCTGAAACAAAAAAAACCCCGGCTCCTAAATACTCAGAATGTTACCAAACACACATTTTAAAAAGCCCCAAATCATTGCTGAGAGAAAACGAGACGCCTTCACCCATCTGGCCTGTTCTCCCTGCCCTCCGCAGCTCCAGTCCTTGTGCCCTTCCCTGCAGGCACCGCGTTTGCTGCCCTGCTGTCACTGCAGAGCTGAGACTCACCCACCACATCCCGTCCCGCAAGAGGTGCTGGCGTGGGTTATTTGTCAGCTTTCCAGCCAACGCCGTGCTGCTGCGGGGCACGCACGCACGGAGCCCGCATGTCCCCGCCTGCCATGCCCAGCTTCTTCTGCAATGAGGTCTATAAGTGATGGTCCTACGGGATTTTTTTCATTTGCTTTCTTAAGATACCTGGACATCCCACTCCATATTCAGGCAGCTCCAGCTAGAGCACCATGTTGGAAACCATTCTGATCAGTGGAAATTTTTGAGAGCTTCTTGCATTTCTAATCAGCCTGACAAAAATTCCTCTCACTTCCATCCCCAGCCAGTATGCTACTCCTCACCTCACCACAGCGCCGCTGAATATTCGCTCGATAATCCTGTTTGATAAAGCTGGAGACAAAGAAAACATGAAGAAAATGAACCTACAGGTCATAGGAAAATGCTAAATGCAGCTGCGCACGCTGAATGCACAGAAAGCCATTTCCCAATTGCTAAAAGCAAGCTCTCTATCTAGCCACTTTACTGGTCCCTGTCTGGCAGCCCCCTAAAAGCAGGAAAGGATGATTCTCCCATTGTGTCTGCCTTTGCATCCTACCCGACACTGTGTTTCACAAAAAACATGGCAACTGTATATAATCTGGATTCCGGGACATGGGCAATACTAACGCTACTTTGCCGAAGTAGGACTTGCCACATAACCGAATCCTGCTGGTTCAAGGAGGCTCTGCTTCAAAGTGCATTGCAAAAGGAGTTCAGCCACCAAGCAAAAATTACACAGCAGACCAAGACCTTTCCAAAATCCCCGCAAGCCACTTCTTAGCAGAGCACAAGCCATGGCAATCCCACTGCAGGAAAGGCCAATGAAAAGAAAAAAAGAGCACTGTTTCAGGTGAGCAGGAGGGCTTTGCCAGCCAACGTGTGGGGCGATTGTGCAGTAGAGACACCCCGGCCAAGCAGCAAGTATCAGTCTGAAACAGGATTTCCGCACTGACCTGACCGCTGACCCATTTCCTTTAGACCCCCATATTAGCTCCTTCTACCTGTTCTCCTCCTCCTCCGTAGTCCCAGCACACCTCCCTGACACCCCAGCCAGGCACACACGTCCTGCACCACCCCTCAAATCCCCCGGCACAGGCTGACAGGCTCCTGTACAACCCTGTGACTGCCACACTCACCCAAAACCCCACGGCATTCCCATAAATGCCTGCGCTCGGGGCATGGGGGCCACCACCCCGCTCCGACCCGCACGCGCACCTGCAGCGTTGTCATCCTCACACCCCCTTCCTTCTTTCTCTCTTCAGCCCCCTTGGAGCTTGGCTCTACAAAATGTTGTCCCCTACCCCCAGATCTCCAACAATTCCTGACTACTTGTCACAACTCGGATCCCTGTAACCCTACACACTGTAGCACCTTGCCACGTATTTCACGTCTCCCAGTACTTCCAGTCATATTTTGTGTCCAAACATCCCCTACTTCTCCAGGCTCAATTCTCTGTCCTAGACCAACTTTGCCAAAAAGCGAGGCAACCATACAGAAGAGTTCAARGCAGCTTTGTCTTCAGGGTTAAAACATGCTGGTCAATAGCCCAAGCTCTTGACCAAGACATTAAATCATGGTTTCTAATTGGTAAACGCAGGGGCATATCATGCTCTGAGAACATGGATAAACCTAGAACAGCCAATCTGACTGCGTGTCTCCCACCTAGCCCAGCATACACAACATAAAAACAGTTCACACATACAGTGACACTTCCCAGCACACTTTCCCAGCCTTCAACAATTTGCAGAGCGTGAACTTCCCGAGCCAGAGGAAGTGCCTTTGGATTTTTTTAGCCTTCATGGATTTTTATGCCATTAACTTATCCATGGCTCTTCACCCCCCTGAAAACTTATAGCATCTGCTAAAGAAGCAGTTTGGAGACAGCATACCTTGATCACTGTACCTAGCCAGATCCTTCTGGCTGATGTAAAGATCATGGTCAGTGTCCAGCTCCCAGAATTTACAGTATATGACATAGAAGTGCTCATAGGAGAAATAATCTGTGATCTGATTTATGTCATCCTCTTCTTCCAAGAGAGCAAGAGTCTGAAATGGTACAGATAAAAGTGGGAAGTTAAATCTAGACAAGGAGGCACTCCAGCAGCTCAAGTCCTCCACCTCTGAGGAAGTTGGGTGAACACAGCTCCGTGAGCTAACTCAAAGCGTAACCTTTCCTCGCAGTAGGAGACTCTGTTGCTGCATTCTTTATTTAACAGGAGATTGTGCAGTATCTGGCTTGGCTATCCTGGTTAGCCTGCATGTGCACAGTACCCCCCCAGTCCTGCGAGCAATTCCTGCGACCATTCAGCTATAGCGAAGAGAGAGGCAGAGGCACAGGAAGACAACGGGGGCCTCAGCCAGGCTCCGTTATTTGTGAAACATCTCCGACCTGCACAAGAGCCTCCCAGAGCCATTTACCACTGCAAGTCCACAGGTCTCTATAGGAACTGAAATGCCTATGTACACAACACATAACCTGGTCTGACCCGCAAAGTGCAAGATCGAGTCTTGCTCCAGACTCATGCCTGGACTGGGGAGGAAGGCATCCAGGCAGATCGTGCCAATCACACCGATTTCCCTGGGCTGCTGGTGACAGGAACTGGCCTGGTGTAACCGGGAGGCTTGGGCAATTCTCTAACCATGACCTCTTTTAACGTACTCTCGTTAGAAAACATTTAGCAACAAGGTCCTTGTGTCATTCCCTTTCTACACCTATTTCTGTCCCTCCCTCCTCTCCACTCTATCTGCACTGCATGTTTGCCAGCGCCACCCCCCTGCTCACCTTTCCCCTAGGGCTGAGGCCATGGGACACCAGACAGCCTTTTCAGCCTAACGAAGCAGGTCTTCAGGAACCAAAAGACTCAAGCCATGAGTCTGAAGCRAGCTACAGCTCTGTCCTGGCTGCTCTGCCAGCCTCCAGGAAGGGAAGGGGTTATGTCTCTGGGCAAGTAGGCTTAGTGGGCCTCCTATCCATCAGCATAAAAACAGTTGTCATGCCTTATACAGCCATTCCATAGGTCACTGCCAACTTTCAGTTGTCTCCACATCTTAGGAACCCATCTGCATCAGCACAAAGCTCACATCCCGCTAACCGCTAGGTTCAGTGAGGTTTCACACAGGGACAACAGGATGGGACTGCCAGACCTGCACTGTCCTGACTTGCTGAAGCAAGACCTCTGAGCAGTCACTCACTAGCCTCTTAGGCTCTTCTTGGTTCCCTCCCTTTCTTTGCAGCTAATATTCACCTGGGGAGTTTTTTCAATAACTAATATTTTCGTTATAGCCCATGCCAAAATATGCCGTTTGCACTCTTTTGATGCACAGGCACGTACAGCAAAGAGCTGCCCAAGCAAGGACAGAGAGGGAAAGAGTACATAAAGGGAGAAAATGGGTGAACAAAGAGGCAGGTGAAAGCTGGGAGGATCTGTTTATAACACAGGGTGGAGTAGGCAGGAACGGAGATCAGAGGGCTTGGACCAGCATGAGACACTCAAAGGGAGCACTGTTTTTTTGATTAGCTGATGTGATCAGTGGATAGAAGAGATCTGAAAGGAGGAAGCACACTACATCTGGAGGGGAAAACGGGATGAACTAGAGAAATCTCACTGTTTTAGCCGAGTCCTCACCTTGACCTTTCAGCCTAAAGATTTTCTGGCTTCTTAGGTTGGGCTGGAGTTGAGCAGCCTTAGATAGTTTTAACCTGGTGCTTTTTTGGGTTGAATATACAAAGAACAGGCAGATCCTTAGCCCGAAATCTCTGCCCACCACAAGGATACATCACAGGGATGGTAACAAGCGCTAAGCTTCATTCATTACCCTTTCTGGAGAAGTTTACTGCAAAATTGGAAATCAGCTTCTGCGACATGCTGCCTTGCTGGACATGCTGGACAGTACAAACCTGACCAACTGTCAACGGGCCGGTTGCCGGTTGGGAGTCAGGAAATTGGCTGTCCTACCCACCGCAGATTGCGGGCAGCCCACCAGCTATTCTTGGCTGCTCAATGACCTGCTTACCATAGGCGCCCTGCAGGGTTTCACTTCCCTTCCTTTGCTTTTGGCTCCTGACCTCGCCAACCCGCCTGATGGAGCTTCAGCCCTAGCGCGCACACTCACACCTTGACCTTCTGCTCAGCCCGCTTTGGGCCCTGGTCTTCGCTCCTGGTGACTGTGACACCTAACTCACTCCTGCCCCCAGTTCTGGCCCTACTTGGCCACTGAGCACTTGGTCTACACCACACCACACCACAGCCCAGGCGTGGTTCCCTCGCTAGACAGTATACACCTATAGGAGCAAATGCATCTACAAGCTCGGTACCCTACTGAGGCAGAAACCAACATACTTGCAAGAAGTTGCTTTTCCTCAGCTCTGTTAGAGTGATCTTCCCAGACCAGGATCGATTGACTGTGTAGAATATTCTCTGTATAACCTGCAACACACAAACAGTTTTCTTGAAACCGACTACTTAAGTATACCAGTTTGGGAATTTAAATAGAATAACTTTATTTGGTTTATTCACTTATCCTAAGGGGACTTCTTTCTGAAAGTTGTTTTGTGAACATTCTTGTCTATACTATTATCCTTAATCCACTATGCAGTTTGAAAGTAGCATTTTTTCCTGCAACAGTATTATTCACTTCCACTCTGCTCTTAATTCACAGCTTTGAGCATGCAGTTACGTTATTTATGTCAGGGAATAAGTTTAAAGTGCCCCCAAATCACTTTGAAACTGAGTTTTTCCAGCTTTGGGCGCTGCGGCCCACATGGATCTCAACTGATACAGTGCTCTGCACTTCGGAAAAAAATCAGGACTCTTTCCTAAACTAGAATGGCTTCAAGTAGGCAATCACCATTTAAGGACCGTGCTTTGAATCTGTCACACAAGAGCGAGCTCTTAGTCCAAAACAGATATAGGATTTGGAACAAAGTATAAAATTTTTGCTAACAGTCTGCCTTACATACACAGACTGGTAACATAGCAAATGCTGATGAGCACAAATAACTGAGGGTTCAACAACAGCAACARGAAGGATTTGAGGACTCAAAGTGTATCCTGAAGAGACAGAACTACTATATTCCACTTAGCTGAACATGACACCTATTGGTAGCTAGCCTGGCCCTTAAAAGCCTACACACGGAGATGTGGGACAACAGGACTTTTCACCTCCCATAAAATGTATAACCAGAAGCTGAAAACAGTCCAATTCAGGCTGACAAGAGGGCAGGTTTTTACACTGCCAGTGATCACCCACTGGGACAACTCCAAAAACAACACTGAGGGCTTTATCATTCCAGACACTTCAATCAAGGACGGCTGTCTTTCTAAAGCTGGGTGTCAACTCAAAAAACCCCAAACAAATAAAATAACCCCCCCCACCAAGTTAACCCTAGCTTAACAAGAGCGATCACTGAGCAATGTTCTGTGGCCTGTGCAATACAAGAGGTCAGACTAGGTAATCACAATGGTCTTTTCTAGTCTTAAACACACTGGAAAAGCTCTATCTTGCTGTCTTGGTTAATGCCTCTGGCAGCCATTGCCATTCTGGCCTCCATTTCTGGACTTTGTTCGGCCTTTGCTTCCAGATTGCAGACTGACTTCGAGACTGAAGTGGGTCTCAGCACACACACAACCCATTACCACACCTGTCCACTCTGTAGCGATCCTTAAAGATATGGGGTTTTCACACCATCCCAAGGGCTCAAAAATAAAAATCCCACAAAGCAGAAGAAGGACCCTGACAGGCAGCTTACTTCTTTTCCTCTGCCTGCAGGGTAAAAGAAGACAACAAAATATCTCCCCACTTGTGACATGCAAGAAACTGCTCCTCTCTCACACCATCCCGCTAAAGGGAAAGATGTTCCCTCTGCTGTCTCCTCAGTTAGCTGTAGAAATAAAGCACACAGAGGTAAAATGGTATCTCTTTTCATCTATTTTCTTTCCCATGCCCAGTCACTCAGTGCAGGCTTTATTATTCAAATCCTGTTCCAGTTCCAATGGATAGTACGCAGTGCATGTATCAGTACACAGCATCAATACTTCTTTCTTTCCTTTTCAGGTTGCAAAAAACAAGCTGTCAAAAAAAGCATTTGGGAAGCACATAGAATATTATTACATGGCCTGAGATGATTTGCACCATTCAAGCCATAGCCTTAGTATCCAACTGTAACAGAAAATTCACTCCTGTGGTCTCCCTGCTGTGTGTCCCTCAGCGAGAGCACCAGCTGCATGATCCCATCTTAGAAACCAGGTGAGTAAGTGGTCTCAGGCACGTACTGCTACAAGCACTTCTGCTCAGCAGCCGTGGCCTTACTGAAAGCCATAACTCTGACTCCATTTTTCCCAGCATAGAAACTATTTATTCTGAATTTGCTACATCAGCCTTTGTAAGTGGAGGCCCCTTCCCATTTCCCCAACATCCTCATGTTCTCCACCTCCAACACCAAAACCACTTATGGGTCAGCTCCAGACCTTTTTCCAGTCTTCCCATGGAAGAACAAAAACAATACCATTTCTGAAAATAAAAACAAAGCTTTATTAAAGCCTGTGGGGCATCCTCCCCTTTCACATTCACATTGGCAACACTGCACAAGCCAAAGCATGTTTCCACAAGCAATGCAATTTGCCAAGTTGTTTTTAGTTGGTGACTCCTTGACTCAGCTTTTCAACAGTGAGCAGTGCTAATTCAGTCTGGCTTGCACACTCTGGGAGGAGAAGTCACATTTTAAAGCTTTTACATTAACTGCCATGTGATGTCTTGCATCGTCTTCACCAGCTTTAGGAGTTGGTCTCTGTTGAAAGAAATACAGGTAGTTTAATATCCTGGCAATACAACAGCTCACAGATACTGCTACAGATTTTAGTACAGCCCATTATAACCAAAATGCACCTCTAAAAGGTGCAGATGGAGGCAAAGAAGAATTTAAAACATGCATACACATCTTATCCGTACTAGACTGTCAGCTTACTCTCCAGGTGATTTCAACAAGCGATGCTGTATCCAGTAATGAACACATAAGCCAGTGTCTCCTTATGGCCCTCATCTGTAACACAAAAATAAAATGTGATTCTTGCACTTGCAGCAAATACAGCACTGTCTCTGTAAGTGGGTATAAGGCACTCTACCTTGGAGTGATCAAAAGGATCCAAGTAGTCTCAAAATCCAGGGACAAAGCTGTTTCCTTCATTACCTCCTGGTGGAAATACTGAATTTCATAACATTAAAGAGAGAGAAGTGCCAAATTGTCTGTGAAAGGAAGCGTGAGAGCAGAAATTCCTGGTGTCAGAGAGGAGAGCCACTGCTGCAGCAGGCCAAGTACTGCCAACTCCCAGTGGGAACGACGTGACCCAGTGGACTGTCTCCTGAGGTCTTGACTCTGCTCCAATTCGATGGTCCAGCCAACGCCAAGCTCAGGAGGAGTTYGTCTGTCAGCACAGATGCCCAGAACAGCACTGTCCTGCCAGTGCAAGGAGTCTGTGAAGGACATCGCGGCTTTGTAAGATTCTCCGCTACACACCATTCACCTCGACCAGCAGCACCGCCACTTCCTGGCTGTCTGGGAGCAAGCCTAGGAAGTCACCTCTGTCCAAGCATTGTGAGTGAAGGTGCCTAAAGGCTCGGACTGAAGTAGGAAAGCACAGTGGAGACAACTGGAGTGAAGAAGCACAGAGAAGCTTCATGTACACATGAAGGGTCCAGTTCTGCTACTTTATGTAGACCTGAGTGCAGAGAGCTACTAAAAGAGTGGTCTCATCCCCACCCTTGGCTCTGTATTCCTGGCCCTCCCACGAAAGGTACTACTGCTCCTCCTGTTATGCACTGAGTCCGATCAGGAACTTGATCCAGGTGGAAAATACATATATTTTTTGACAGGTTAGATTTCAGCTATATGAGCTCCCTGGTCTAGCTTGCTCCATGGTCACACAGGACCTCACCCTGGCACAAGGGAGGTTGTGGAAAAGGGAAGGAGGACGGTGTTGCCCTTTTCAGTAGCAGCCTGCACTTCAGTTAGCTCAAAGAGAGCGTGGAACCTCAGCTTCACGTATCTGCCCCCCCCTCCCATGACTGGAAAGTGCACAGCACCCTGCCAAGGCCCAGAAATTGCTGCAATTGCTGCTTTTGAGACACCAAGGGTGATCATCTGGGGCCTACTCTACAAAGATATTTGTTTCTTGCCCCTATTCTCTCCACTAGACCCTGAAAAATACAGGAGCAGCACGTGGTTTGGGTAGGAGAAGCTATAAAGGCAGGTGATGCACACAACTGCCTTTGCCACCACCCAACAGCCAGCACCAGGACAGTTGCATATTGTGCCTAGACCAGCTCACTGGCAAAGAACAACTGGCTGACGCTGTAGTCGGACACAGACATTGGTGAGCAGAAGAAAGCACTAGGAAGAGTCCAAGAAACCATAACGCCGGATCATACACATTCAGAATGCAATAAGCGTTACCTTTGCAAGCTCGCAAAATGGAATCAGGCATCTACCGTTCACCACCTACTCCAGATTCCCTCAGCACCCCGACCTCTACCCAGTGGCCTTTAATCTTCCAGCTGTCACTCCTCTATGCGCCTTAAGCACCAAACACTGGGGCACAAGTGCTACAGGCACCTTCCACACTCACCCTTTCATGTGCCTCCAGAACTTGGACATCGTTATACCTACTCTGGCCAGTTACTGTGCTTGACGTCTGCTGTCTGGCTCCATGGGAACGTGCTGATAATATTCTGATGCTCACAGTCATATTCAAGTGAATCTAAATATTTAAATCGATTCTCATTATACATTTTCATAAAACATTGCTCTGATGGTTCAGGATTCGCCCAGAGCAACAGAGTGTCTCTCTGCCATCTGCTCTTTACAGGAAAGGGACAAGTCTGTGCCTGCCAAAAAAGATACCTTCCAGCTGCCAATATCGGGCAAAACTGGCCCCCATGCAGGCCCTGGCAACAGAACTGGAAACACTTTCTAAGTCCTTGAACCCTCTTGGGATGCAGTTCCCATGGGCCTTTCCTTATCTGGATTTGTTACCTCTGCAGAGATAAGACCTCCTACACATATACCTTTCATCCAGCTTCATACCCAGTATGAGACAAGTTAAAGGGTGAAAAAAGTATAGACTTACTCAGGCAAAGCACAAGTCTAACTCCTGACTGCAAATGTGGAACAAAGCTACAGAACAAAAGAAAAAAAAGAAAAAAAAAGTAGTCACAAAACTCAGAGGCTCAGAAGGACTAGAGATGCTTACTAGCAAGAGCGAGAGGCAGGAGAGCTGGACTGGAGACCTACCTGTGCAATGGACGCCCTTGCAGCACGGAGCAATCACGGACACTCCATGCCTGACTTGCTCCAAGTGACAAAAATCTTCAAATATAAAGCCCTCCATGCCTCAGCAGCCCAGCAGAATTAGGGGTAAATTTGCAGCTTTCAAAGACCAAATAAGGATCACTCTTGTTTTCCTTCATCAGGATAAAGGCCAAAAAATGGTTTTCTAGATTTGCTTAAGACTAGAAAGAATTGCTATTATCCTTTTGAATGACCTCTTGTACACACAGGCAGATCAATTTTCCCTGGGGAAGCAGTTCTTAAAATAACTCATTACTAACAATCCTAAAACCACATTTTTTGAAACAACTGAAAAATTTGCTGATGGGAACAGTGGAAAAGGGAGGGTTGGTATGACAGCAATACAGGAGATCAAAGGAACCAGCCTACCGTCGTGATATACCGGGAATGGAATTCCGGAGCATCCTTCAGGAACGTCAGGCCAGGATGCGTTTCCACTACATCCTGCAAAGCAAGACCAAATACAATGAAACAGATTTTCTTCTCCCTTTATTTAATGTTTAGAAGCTTTTGYGTTCACAAGCCAATACTTTCTCTTATTTTTGAAACTGTATTTGCAGCATTAATAATAAAACCAAAATGATATATATATATTTTTTATCTATAAAGTGAACCTTGTAGAAGCATAAGTAGAATACATTTTCTGGGCAATACGCACCTGTTGGCCATTTTGATTTACTTAAGGACAGAAAAACAAAGGAAGAGAGTTAGTGAGTGGATGAAAACTCATTATTACTGAATGAGACAAAAAATTAGTTGACCATGCAACTATCTCCTCTGCAAAACCCTTTTTTCATTCACTGAAGATATTAATATTTGTTAGATCTAAGCATCAAAATAAGACTCTGAAAGGTTGAGGAAGTTGCTTCTTATGCCCTCCACAACAGTGGAAGCTCTTGTGAACCTCAGAAGGCATACAGAGAGATTTCTCTTTCTCAAGACGAGTTTTTTGCAAAGCCAAACACTGGCTCACAAAGTCAAATCTGCCAAGAAATGCATGACCAAAGATGTGGAGAAACTGCTCAGATCCTGAATGAATCAGCTCAGATCCCGAATGAATCAGAATCTCTGCGTAGTTGCTACGTGGCTACCTGACTCCTCTGCTTTAAAAGAGGAGGTGCTCAAAACTTTGCCCCGTCTACAGCACAACATGGCAAAGAGATAGAGCAGATACAGATACACCCTTAGGGGTGCAATATGACAAGATTTTGGCCAGTCTAATATGATGGTGGTGGTGTAATATCATGGTGCAATATGGCCAGTCTCTGATTAATTGAGAAACAAGGTTGTACATGCCTTTGACTGCATCAGCAGCAAAAAACCAGAGCTGTTATCAATCAGGAAAGGCAGTGTGCCCAGTGGGGAAAGGACGAAAAGGAGCATGAGAAAGTTTACCCATCACAGTCCCCGTTTTGTTTGGGAGAGAGAAGCATCCAGCGCAGAAACAAAATCTTTCCCCAATAAAGCATCTCCACAGAGGTTTTGCATAGTGGGCAACACAATGTGAGCAATCTAGGGATATGTGGAAAAGCTCAGAAAAAAAAAGTATCAACAGATGATCAGAGGAGCAGAAGGACCTGATTTATGGAGAGACTATTAAAAAAAAAAGTTAAATCCATCCAGAGCCTGGCTAAATGGCCACAATTAGAGAACAATACCCTGGTTTTACATGTTTTGTAAAGATACCACATGTGAATAAAACAAAAGGGCAGAAATGAAATCAAGATGCGTAGGTTTTAGTTTGAATATTAGGAAAAATTCAGCAGCAAAATTTACATAGCAACAGGTTTAGTGGAATAGAAAGCAACTGGAACTGCAGAATTCTTTGCAAAGATTTCTATGGGATATTGTATCTCATAGTCTTGTTAGGCAAGCTCAATATTAACTAGCTTTCCAAACAAATTTTAATAACTTTTCTAATAAGCTTTTATGATGTGCTTGAGTATCAGTAGCGCCATGTATTTTTCCCAATAACCATCTAGAGAAATGGGGTGAATTTCAGCCTGGTTATCAGGCACTGGCAAATACGAATCCTAAGAGGAGACAAGAGACTAAATAAAGTTTGACAGTCCTCAGTAACTCTAGCAGGATGTGCATCTGGTTGGCACTTATGCAAAGCGGCTCACTTAAAATGCTTATTTCTATTTCATTCCAAAATAAGGTCTACCCATGTGCTGTCCAACCAAAGGTCTGCATGTCCTTGGTAAACGTTTAAAGACATGAGAATAAGAAAGTTACGGAACAAAYGCTGCTCCCTCCTCTCGTCCATTCACTGCTGAGCAGCTGCAGGTACCTGAAGCAGCGGGATGAAGTCCTCCTGCTCTAGGTAGTCACAGCTAGGCTTYGCTAAAAGGTATGTGAATCTGGATGCATCGTCATGACAGTTACGTAGGACCCTACAAGAGAGATGAGAAGTTAGTTCAGCTGCTTTGTATCCCACAGAGCAATCACGAACCATAACTGGATTATAAAGTGCCTTATCACATGTTAGGAGAAACTTTCCAACATGATTTATGCACAGCTGACCTCAGAATACTAGCACCCATTTTATTCTTCAGCATCTTTCAGTAGCACCAGGTGTTTCTGCCCAGTGGAGTTTTGTTTTGTGTTAACGTTGCTGCTGTAAACAAGGTGTTTCTCACTGAAGACCACGCTTATTTTAGAGAGAAAATTAATCAGTCTAATGAGATGTCGTAACAGATGCGCTCTCCAATTTAATCTTTTGCTACACTTCAACGTTTGAGGATATTGCCAAACCGCAGCGACTTTTCAAGCAGAAAAATCACTCCCCAAGAGGACATCTCTTGTTAAGCATGGTGCAGCTCGCTGCCGTGCACAGGAGTCATGGAGAACAGTCTAAGAAAAGAATTAGCAGGGCTGAGTATTCGGAGGCATGGAAACCCATTCCTTAGGATGACAGTTTGCATCCGTGATCCTGATTCTTGTCTCTGTTCTCCTCTAATGCAAAATACTATCTTGGTCAGAGGTATCACCATTACTTAATTCACTAGGAATAGAAATTCTCATGAAAATGAGGAATTCCTTGACATTCACCAAATCACTACTAAGCAGCTGTAACAGAAGGGAACATTTGGATATATCAAACACCAAGTTGTTCATACAGCATAAGGGAAGCAATAAATTACTCCAAAATTACCTGTTATTAACTGTCAAAATGCAAATGCACTGTTCATTATTTACTTCTAGTGACTACTTCCCACTCACGCAAAATATATGAACTCATATTGAAACACACTACGGAAATGCCCCTAGTTGCCATGAGTTCTGGCCTCTGTCTTCGTCAACAGCAGACTTTATCAACAAGGTTTTATTTTGGGGGGTCTTTATTTTTTAATAAATCTTTCGGAAAAAAAAAAGGTGACTGACAAGCAATCCTAGCTGCACATTCACATCGTGATACCACACACACACACACTAACAGAGGGGTGCTAATTTCTAGCTTTTTTTTTTTTTTTTTTTTTAAATCAAGCTCATATAGCTGAATCCCAAGTCCACATTTCAGCATCAAAATGAAGGCTCTAATTTTCAGAAGTATTCCATATCCAGCAACTCTCACCAACTTCAAATGAGATCAGTAAGCATACAGCATTTTGAAAAGTCAGGTTGCTTACTAAGATGCTTAAAAATAGACTTCAGCGATTAAAGATTCCTGTTTTAAAATTATGGCTGTGTTCACATAGTTGCAGTGTAACTTTATGGAGAACACTGCTCTTATTTCTGACTATCACATTTCCAAAAAGAATTCTGGAACTGGCAGACGAGAGGAGAAAGGAAAAAAGCTGTCTAAAAGAGCAATTAAAGTGAGGAAAGCTTACAAAAATGGCTTGGAAATGCTGTGGTTTAAAGAAGACAGAAGAGGGGAATGACCRCAGTCTGCAAATATCTGAATGATGTGCAAGTCAGAGTGTGAAACTATGCTGTATCATACACAAGGGATTAATTARGACTAATTGGAGGAATCTAAGGAAGGAAARAAGTYGTCTGTGTCAAGAAGGACTTACTGATCACAGTCACCCCTAACGCTTTTGCAATTTTGCCAGAGTAACTAGAATCTTTTTGGACAATATCATCACAGAAAACGCTTTGGAAACTCAGGGTTAGAGGCTATTTCAAGAATCTGAAGAGTGACCCTTAAGTCAAAAAGTAGAACTCTCCGGATACGGGATGGAAACATTGTTCAGGTGTTTTACAGAGTAAAGAAAGACTGAACCACCCTGGAGGCAAAGATTAAGCAAGAGAGCGGGTCTGTTCCATCTCACACCTCTGACTGAGCATCATATACACAGAGCTCTTTCAAAAAGAAGCTTTGACAATAGCATGAGCTGAAGTGACTGTGAAAGCCCACAAATTTATTAAGCACTGTGCTTGAGAAAGGTAGTAACAAAAACTATTAAAGCTCTCAGAGTTTGGCCCCCTTGTGAAATCACCTACCTTGCTGCTGCTTTATTTTACACTCCTTCCCACCCTAAACCATTATCAAATGCTCCCAACCCCACTCCCAAATGGTACTTTTTCAGTGCAGTAGTGTAGCAATAAGGCCTCAGACAAGCATCTCCAAACACCACTGAGGTCTGTCGGCTRTTTCAGGATAGCTGACATTTTTCTAGGGAGTGGGTTCATGTGTTTCATACGCCAGCCAGACCAACATGTTTATCACCTATATAATAGATGCAAAGTCTGTTGATGCAGCATGGAAACAGGTGTTCAGGAAGTTATAAGGAAGAAATCTTAAGCTCGTGGAGATTTTAAGCCTTTTATTTTCTTTTAAAGAAGGGACAATGATTTGAAAAGTCTAGTGGAAGAAAAAAAAGACAGAGACTTGTAGAGCAGGCTGGTCTTTTTCTAAAAGGAAAATTTTGCCTTCTGCTATACTCACTTTCTCCACATGGTTACAAACGAGTGTACAGACACACATCCCGTCCTTTCTCCTCCCGATGCGCTGAACATAGGTGCTTTCCAGTAGAGCGGGCAGCCACATATCTGTAATGAAGCACAGGAACAAAGAGGAATACAAAAGCAGTCCGAAGAAGAGCCTGCTTGTTTATAGACTGAATTCACCATCGAGACTTTCACACAGGGAAAATAAAACAACAGTAATAAGCAGTTTATGCCCAAGAACTGCCTTAGGTTGGAAATTGCCTTCTCAAGCAACACTGCAAGAGAATCCATAGGTCACCTCCAGCTTAGCGGGAGAGCTGACCWCAAAGAAGGTAACTGGCACAATCCGAAGCCGCAGAGGCACCCTAGGCTTCTGCTGTCTTATAAGCAAAACTACAGAGGGACAGAAATATAGATATGTAATTGGTGTTTGGTAAGAAACCTGCCAGAACCATTTTGCAAATCAGAGCAAGATGCAGCACACATCAGATGTGACAAAGAGCAATCTTCTCCCACGGACACTTCAACCAGGGTCCTTTTTGTTTACTCTTTTCTTAATCTAAAAAATAAAAATGTTCAGCGCAAAAGCATATTGGTTCTTTCTTCACTAAAAATTAGAACAGCTGTAAGTTATTTTATTAGCTTTAGTTTCAGTCTTTGTCTCTCTCTCTCTCCCCAGAAAATGAAAAACCCAGACAGCAGGTACCTTAGCAATTTTCCCCATTTCACAGATGTTTGCCTTCTCATCTTCAAACTCCGTAAAGGCTTCCTCAATCCTGGCAATGACCTCCTCGTGATTAGTGCAGACATTCGGAAGTCCTTTGGGGAAGTAGAAACGTGGAATGTTTACGGACACAGGGGTGCTGCTGGCGGCTTTGTTCGCAGGCAGAAGAGCACACGGGCTAACCACCGAGTTCAAAGGGACCGAGGATGAAGTTCCAGGTTTCTTCTCTGGTTTATTTTGAACCTGAAAATAGAAGGAGTTACATAAATACTTTTCAACAGCATGGCATATAGAGTGGAGAGGAAAATA
The DNA here is from genome assembly GCF_003343035.1 of Apteryx rowi. Lineage (NCBI taxonomy): Eukaryota > Metazoa > Chordata > Aves > Apterygiformes > Apterygidae > Apteryx > Apteryx rowi. Next base: position 331,406 of record NW_020450588.1, read on the forward strand.
ACTTGTGTTCTAGATGATGAGGAAAAAATTAAAACCCATCAACAATTAAGTTATAGCATGGAGATATAAAAATGTATGCCTTAAGGGACAAGTTTAAAAATTACTGCAAAAACTGCACATTTAGGATACACCACATGTAGGTAGCCACATAAAGTTATACTGTTTAATTACAGGAGCACACATACTACAATTTTAGCAATACCCTCAAATGAGGACAGTGTTTAGTATTTCTTCGTATATTGGTCATGAGTTGTCATCCTGACCCATAAAGAGCACAGCAACAAAATCTGCTTATTAATTTTTTCCCCATAGAAATGGGACACCTGTTCACATAAATGTCTTGCCTCATATATGAGCAAACTGACTTTCACAACACCAACATTTCCCACCTCCCGGGAATATCATTCCTTTTGCCAGATGAAGTATCACCTCACAGAGAAGTTACGAAAAGATTTGCGTGACTCTCTTCTAAACCTCAGGAAACCTGTGATTCTGCGCCCAACTTGAGAGATCCAAGACCTGACTGCGTTAGAGAAGCAAAAGTGCTGGTAATGCCATTTATATTAGCAATTATGAGCAGCCAGAAGTGCTGAAAATCATTGGGCACCCACATGAGACAGTACACGGTTGGTGGAACGTACAAAAGGTCTGTTTACAGCTCCAGTTGGGAAAGAATCCCTTTGCAGGCTCAGCGCCCACAGGTTTCCCTGAATCAGCACCTACATCATCTGCTGTAGAATCAGGAGAAAACTGCGAACAGAAACTAGACCTTCTGCACGCCTGTCCAAAGATGATTATCTCTCCCTCGCCTGCCACYTCTTGTTTCATTAGCTCACCATCCCATCACTCCTCTCCCGTCTGTAGCGAACGTCATGTTGATACGGCAACCCCCATAAGATCATCTTTTTATCAGACCTCTCGAATCTTCTAATTTTGTCCATGAATGCTTTCGATAAAGGATAGTGGAAAGCATAGCTCAGAGGCTATTTGTATTTCTTATATACACAACGAGATCCTAAAATAGATAATTTTTCAGACATGGAAAGGAATATTTTTTTAAACTTTAAAAACCTAGTTACAGTGTAAGCAGCAGCAGACAGATGTTGGAATGCCCAGGAACTGAGATTTCTCTCCTCCCCCACGCATGCACACTTTTCTTGGGAAAAGGCAATTGAGTTGCCTATTGCACAATGGTTCAATTGCAAGAGTTATTAATAATATAATAACGTATGTGATAAGAGGCTAGTAAGGAAATGGTCGAGTAAATACAGCCGCAGCTTTAGGTTTGTTACATTTATTCCTAATATTTCAAATCAAAATTGTTTCAGGATGAAATAGCCAAGTCTAAGTTCACTAAATACAAAAGAAAATATATGACAAACCAATCAAACCCTTTTCCTTATTACTTTCCAGAAACTTGGAGCTTTTTTCCACAACACATGCTGAATATACCAACTTGCTATTGGTTTGCTTTCAGAAAGGTGAAGAAGTGAGAAMTGGGAAAGCTTCCCTGAGCCCCGTTTTCTCTGCAGTTTAAAATAGCTTATATTCTGTTCTTCAGAGACCTGTAAAACAAGAGACGGAGGGATTTTCCACTTGCTTCACTCCTCTTTCTTTGAGCACTGAGGACCTCTGCCTTCTCCTGCTTGCTGTCCCATTTCAGGCACAGGAGCCTGCACGCTTACACATACACGGCAGCCCAAGCACACTTCCATACTCTTAACTGCTCTGGACACAACACTTGAACCTGAAGCCTGGGTTTCTTTAAATCTTCCTCCTCTCTCGCATCTTGCAACACAGGAACCGCTGAAGATCATTTTCAGCCTTCGGGATTCCCGATTCTATCAATACTGATATTCAGAGTCAGTAAGGTCCTCAATAGCGCGCTCAGGCTTTGGAGAACAAGCCCAATCACTGCCACCTGCTCTTCCTCCCAGCTTCCCTGATTTTTCCTGCTCCCCCACATGGTGCTTTTCTTTGTGTCTAATCCCGAGTGATGCTGGAGCTCACAGGGGGCCAGGAGGGAGGATCGAAGGGTCTGAAGCTCAAAGAAAACTGAGATTTTACTGGGGCTGAAGAGGGCTGTGGGACAGAGTAACTGAGATGCTGCTGCTACTAGGGCTGGTACTGCCACTGGAGTTGAAGGTGAGAGGATTAGGTCCCACACTGTCACCACACAGCACATCAGGGAAATCCGGGATGATCCAGAGGTGAACATCTGGGGACACTGAAGATAACAGTGCGGCTGGGGTACTGGGGCGGGCAAGTCTGGCTCTGAAGAGGGGACCCTGCACGACACTGCAGGTAGGGGACCTGGGATGGTCGCAGGGGTAGGGAGAAGCTGGTCACCAAGGCGGGCCTTGGCTTGCAAGTCAAGCTAGTGATTTGGCTTCGAGGAGGACTGAGGCACATCACTTCTTCTGCCTCTGCAATCCTCCCACCCCCTCTGCCCTGTCTAGCTAGTGAGTTTTCCAGCCGTGACCAAACTCTAATAGTTTTATTCCCAGGACTCCAGCAGAGGGGAAATCCCCACTGGAGTCTTACAGCATGACATTTGTACAAACAACACCAAGCCGAAACAGGCACCGAGGTGCCAAATTCAGCCACTTCGGTCCTATAACAATAATGTTTGTCTTGAAGACCCAGCTCTCAGAAATGGGTTTCTTGCCCATGCATCTCTTCAGTGCACACATGCCCTCTGAGCTGCCAGGATTGTGAGGAAGAGCTAGAAAAAAATGACTCAAATTCAGCAAAAAGGTCCACAAGTCCAAAGACACCAAAGAAATATCTAAAAAAAAAAAAAAAAAAAAAAAAAAAAAAAAAGGCAAAAAGCATGTTGACTCTCTGGATTGACAAAGATGCCCCCACTCCCTTACACTACCGCAAGAGAATGATAAAATCATTCAGACCTGGAGGGCAAAGAGACATCCCCAGCCATTTTTGTCCCCTTCTTCACATCCCACATCCCGACAGGGCACCGGACCCAAGCTGAACATCCTGCAACACAGCTCAGCTACTTTCCCCCAGAGCCAGGCCTAGCCTCCACCTTCTCAAAAATGGGGCAACTTGTTTTCCCCCAGGTATTACCGGAGTCAGCAAGGCTTGACCCCAGCTCACATGAACCAGAAGTCACGTCCCCAGAATCCACAGTAATCTCCTGATCCACAACCATGACACAAAGCAGAAGTTAGACGTCTACAGCGTAAATACAGGGAATGCTACTAAGCCCCAAAGAAGTAGGGAACCAGTTCAGATGCAGGTTTGCTGCTGCTGCCTTCCCAGGAAGGCTGAGCCACCATCTCCTRCTTGATCCATGGCAAACGAGGTGGAGGCAGAGCTCATGGGCGGCTTTTTTCCAGAAGGTCCTACTGCAGGAATAGAAAGAGCATTTTCTGAACTTTGTCTTACCCCTTCTCGTTTAAGAAATGAGCTGCTTACAACGACATGAACAGAAAATGAGTGGAAACTAGCTTATGAGGATACTGTTCCCTAGAACAGTCTTTCCAGGAAATTTTCAATTTGCATCATTTTGAGACGATCCTTCCGGGAGGGGTATAACGACACGGCAGCCACTGTGAAGGCAGCAGGGAGTTTGTTACAAATGTGAAACCACTCGTGAAAAAGAAAGAAGCGATATGAGGGGAAATTCTTTGGCAATTCCTTGGGGGAAAAAAACGCACTGTTTCTCACTGAAAGAAGTTAACCTGAAACATTGTTCGCTTAGTGGAACACATTTTTTCCAACAGGGATGGGCACTGYCAGAAAGGACAGTTAAGGAAGTCAACTACAACTGCTACAATAAGTCTTTTAGCTTTGCTACCAAGAGCTAGCAAACCAACCTTTTTGTTTTCCCCTGAAAAGGGAAGTGAGATTAAAAAAACCCCCATTTTTAAATACTGCTCTATAGTGTGGTTTAAATTACCTTAGCTAAAATCTATCTATCCAGCGTATCCCCTTTTGCCAGACATGCAGCTTATTTATGGACAGACTAAAATAGTCACATCTGCATTATGAATAAACCAGACAGAACTGCGGCCTCCTCACAGCTACGCAAATAAAGCGCAGAGATCAAAACCTGCCGGCCAGGGTCGGCTGAGGGACCCTGCTAGCTGCCTCGAGGGCGCCAGCTCCAGCAGGAGACTCCTGGGAAGGACGCGGTATCACATCAGGAGCTCAAATACTTTCTATTCCTTTCCCCCAGCCCCAATCTCCGCAGCGTCCCAGAGGATAAATTCACCAATTTTCATTTACCAATTAGCAAGTCCAGTTACCTTGACTTTCAGGTCATCTCACCGACTAACACACATGCTCAAGCACAAGATATAGCTCCGCGAGACACAAAAATTAGCAGCTCACTGCTGCCGAGGGAGAATCCCCCTCCCTGCCCTCCGCTCCCATCACACACGCTGCCGCTGCCACCCAGGGCCAGCTCCAGCGCTTGCCGGCCCCTCCGTGAACTGATTTAACCCACTTGGAAAGGCAGAAAACTGAGCTGCGATATACGGGATGATATTCCGGCGAGTTAAGGCAGCTCACTGAAAGGTCCGTTGGGTCCCAGTGAGACAGGGCATGACCACGTGGTGAGGAAGGAGCAAGAGGGAACAAGTGACGGAAGAGAGAGAAAAGGTAGGAAGACCTCCTCTTTCTAGCGGCAGCGCCGCGTTGGGTCACTTGCCTGGGAACCACAGCCCCAAAGCAGTTGTTCTCACGACGTGTTGAGCAGCAGACGTCGCCACTCCTCCTTCAGACCAGAAGGCCTGCGCACCAAAGGCTTCTCATTTTTTTCCAGGTTTTTCAGTTGGTCTGCTAAGAGATCTTTTCTCTCGCTGCACACCATGCCCTGATTACGTCCTTAGGTGATCACAGCTAAGACACAACTAATCCAACTCTGGATAGCGAACGTCCTTAGCTGTGCCACATGGTTCTCGTTAATCTCGTCTAAATTGCTCACCGTCCCCACCCAAGCTATTACTACACATCATTACTTCATGCCGTTCTCCTCAAGGGAGTGGAAAGACATGAACCAGAGGTTAACCTTATATGTCTGCTTTAACCTGTCACCARAAATCATGAAAACAAAATGCTCTCCACGCTACAATATACGCTGGAGCTATTTTAATAGCTGTTTCTTAGGAAAACAGCTGCACCACTGACAATTTCAACTTTTTAACTTCCATACTGGGTCATTCATTATTTAAATATAGGCAAAGCTCAAGACAGGAGGACTTCAGCACATTGTGACCCCCGCAATCCTGGGACAGCCACAAGCCCATTTGGTGTCCCAGCACAGCTTACTGCAGTCTTTTGCCAACTGTCCCAGGCAGTGGGTACAGCAGCTGGGATTCACCATGAAATACAGCCTTGGTACAATTTTCATTTCTTTGGTCACATCTTCAGGGTGTCCAGGAAACAGCACAAAGAAGCACCTTGTGATGGTAAAATCCTTGYCAAAGTCAAGTTGCTGGTCTACGCACAGATTTGTATAGCAGAGAGAACGACCAAGTCAATACAGCAGAACATTGGGGTCATTCTACGTGCAACATGAGACATTCAGAGCAATCAGAGAAGAAACACACATAAATAGGGTTTTTCCTCATAAAAAACACAGTTGAAGATTTAGTAGTCTTCAACTATTCCTCCCTATTAAATCACTGCCCTTGCTGTTAAGTTTTTTCCCTTGTTTACAAAGACATTTTAACTCTTCACTATAAGCCTGGAAGGTTTATTTTTAAACCTGCTGGTATCTAGCTGCAAATAACTTTCTGCAAATAGAAACGCCTAGAGGGGACACAGTTTGATTCTCCAATCCAAYAAAAAATTACAGAGCAATAGAAAAAGAAAAAGAAACACCAAGCATTCAAACCTGGGCCTGCTGGAATGACTTCAGCCTCTTCTTGAATCGAGACGGAAGAACAAAATCACAGCCCTTTGCAAGGAAAGCTAGCTCCCCTCCTAAGTCTGGGTCCCTCCGCAGAGAACTCTCCTTGATCATCATCCTGGTGAGCTCCCAAGCAGATGTTTCCCTTTCCAGAAGAGGCACAGGGACTCTGTGGGAGACCACGTCAAACCCAGTAGGTTGCTTTCTTGGTTTTGATTTTTACAGGCAAAAAATGGAAAATGGCTTCATGTAGAAACATGCTATGTCTTCTCTCTCCTCACAAGGAGAGCATCTAAAGATCGTGTCTCATTCCTGAGACCAGACCTCCTTTTTTTAAACTGATATTCAAAGTATCTTTCAGTACCACCAGGGTCTTCTGCCTTCTTGTAACACTTTAATTGAGAAACATGATCTACAACAGAATCTATTTCCCTGCTGGCTACATGACAGACGATCTGTCCTTGGCTTGTAATAGGCCAGGGGTAATATGGGAAAGGAAGCACCCACCACCACTACCAAGAGTGCTAAAATTAGACGTGCTGTAGAAGTGGCTAAATATACCATCTTCCCCAATAGTTCTTACTTTACGTGCTTCAGTGCTGAAACCTGAGGTGCAAACTTGCATCAGTCGGCCTCAGCTTGAGCTAAACCAAGGCCTGTGTGCGTATGGTGTCAGTGGCTTGAGGTCCCTGCTTCTGAGGAGATGAAGCAAAAGAACAGCATTAGTTCCATTCCAGACCAAAGGCTATAATTTTTAGAAAACCTCAGTTTTTCCTTCTTGCTTGGAAAAAGCAAATCATTTGGTTTCTTTAACATCAAGCAAACAAGCACTTAAGGATGACCTGGTATAATAAACTCAGGCGTTCTGAAGCAGTTCTTAATCAAATGGTTTTATAAAGACACCAAAACACGTCATCCTTTTTATTCACTTCTCCCATAACCCTCACAAGAGCCAGGCTGCTCCACAAGCCAAATGCAAAGCGACTCCCAGTAGGTAATAGTCCATTCTTTCTCCACACRGACACGGACAGACTTCAAACCTCTCGTTCAGGCTTTGTTCCGGCTTGTTAAAAGTGTGTTCTCCCCCTTCTAATAGGACAGCAGCGCTGAACTCCAGGCCTAACAACAGCCTATGTCCAGCTCTTACTCTACAAGATGAACAAGCACCKAATCCCATGGTCTGCTTTCCCTGCTTGACTGCAGAAGTCCTAGCTACTTTGCCAGCTTACTTTCTGAGCTTAGTAACCTAGGGCAACATCTGGTTCCTAGCCAGCAGGCTTGCTGTTATTAAAATACTCCATTTGAAACCAAAAGGTCTCACTGAGCCTCACCAAAAGCAAGCTTGCATGGGACCAGAAAGGCCGTGCAACTCCCTGGACTACGTATGGACATAGAAACAGCCTCTCCAAAAGGATGCTCTTATCATGGATTTTGCACAACGCTTTCTTAAACAATGCTCAAATGGAACAGCTTACGCGACAGCTCAGCGCAGAGGCAGACCACCGGCCTGCTGAGATTATCGGTGAATGTACACTGGCATTGCCTCAGCAACTCACGTGAAGCCAGGATGCAAATTTAACACTTCAGTGGGAACACACCATTTGCAGTATAAGAATCTGCGACATAAAGCTAAAGCTGTTATCTGTTAATATTTGTGCATCTCAGAACAGCTGTGCTGAAATGAGTGACAAGATGCCTCCGAGCATCAGCAGAGCACCATCAACTAGAAGCTGCAGTCACGCCGTCTGGCACTCAGTTCTGAGGGCATAAAAAAATAATGTGAAAACACAAGAACGGCCTTGGAGGTTGAGACCGAGAATGCGCATCTGTCTAAACCAGTATCTTGTTTCCAACAGCGGCTACAAGCCAGTGAGGAAGAGGAAGAACAGGGCAAACTTAGATGATACTTTCTCTGAGTACTCTTCCAGCCTCCAAATATTTCAGCTGAGGGGGTTTTCCGAGTTTGATGGGGTTTATCAGTTTACTGACCTCTCAAGTATTCGTCCAGTCTCCTTTTGCAGGAGTGCACGCTTTTTGCATCCACAGCACCCTGTGGCAAGGAGTTCCATGTGTCGGCTACCCTGCGCAGGAAGAACAGCCTCCCTTCGTTTATTCTGAACCTGGCTCCTCGAGTGTCATTTGGTGGCCCTTAGCTCTTATGTCAGAAGAGCAGGAGAATAATTAGCCCCTGTTCACCCCCTCTATGATACTGATGATTTTGCAAGCTTCTGTCATACCCCTTCCCAAACTTTTCCAGGATGACAAGCACCAGTTTACTTTGTGATTCCTTGTATGGAAGACATTGCGGGGCTTTGTTCACCCTTACTGTCCTACTCAGGATCTTTTCCAGCTCTAACATACTCTTTTACCACGAGGGGATGAAGACTGGATGCAGTACTCAAAGGTGTTATCAGATGAGCTCTTGGGTAGTTAAACAGGGTACCTGCTAAAGGAGAAGAGCCTTGTTTCTCTCAAAGATCCCCAGCTGACATTCACAGCAGGAATTTTTGTTTCATAAGTCTGTAGTGAAAACCACAAGATGGTTTTCTCTCCTCTTGCTCCTAAGTCATCAAGGCAGAGTAAAAATCTGTGCTGTGGGACACAGTTCTTTAGGAGAGGACATTTGAACAAGAGGGTAGCATAATTTAGGTCCCTTTAGATCACCTGGGCTATGCCTAAGCTGTAGAACCTGGAAGCACTTTTCAGCTCTGAAGTGCAGGTGCATATTCACGGCTACAAGTCAGCAGCAGAACCACAGGGTTATTACAATTTCATCTGCGGCAGGTGTACTTACTCCATCTTCCATTGACCTCCCACCCCTCGTACAGACTGCAGGGCACATGTGGTCCAAAGAATCTCTCACACCTACAGCTGCATCAAGACCCGCTGTTCTCGTCTTTGAAAGAAGCATGCATGAAAGAGGAATACTAATCTGGCAACCACCAGCTACTTCTTAACAGAAATGTATTTTTCAGTCACAAATTCACAGAATCACAGACAATTAAGCGGTCACAAAAGATTCTGTAAGTTTCTTTTTTGCACTAATAACCTGGAAAAACATAAGTGATCTGGAGCCCAGGCTTGCTACATCTGAATTCCAAGTTTTTGCAATATAGCGGTTTCCAAGCATGTTACTTGTGATCCTCAAAGCACACAAGGAGGAGATGGATAAAGACAGACATACTCAGTACTATGAGAAATTGGCAGCAAAATAACCTTGTATCAACAATTTCAGAGTCAACTGGACAAAATCTGCAGCATAAACACCTTGTATCAACAGCCTATGGATCAACTGAACAAACCACAGTCAAATTTAGAAATTACTCTTTGCTACCAGTGACCCAGTTTAAAGTGTGAAGGTGAGAGATGCCAGATCTAAAGAGGTATCAGATTGCCTTCTTTGGCCATCAAAACGTAAAAAGAATCTCACCTGCACCTAATGCGGGAGGCTTAGTCCAGCTAAGATTTGGATGATTTATCATCACAGGACTTAGCTGTACCCCAAAGTCTGGCTGCAACAATTCAATGCACTCTGTACAGCTGCAAAGGGCACCAGCTCCAACTGTTTCCAAAACACATTAAACTTCTCCAGCAACAGCGTGACTTTTTGTTGTTTTTAGAGTCAATGAGGCTGAAAAACTCAACATGTATCAGTAGGTCTTGTTTTACCTTTAGATGTTTACTTTAAAATAAATCAACTTCATGCAAGCAGAGTCTGTGCCTCTCCCCGATTACAGAGGGAGCCCATCGACCGTGAACATCTCCCTAAGCGTTCAGTATTAGTTCTTTCAATTCTTTAATTAATCTAATTTCATTCTTTCCTGTCACCTTTTATCCTGAGATACTTTTCAAGATTCATTTATTGTTTTCATTTATTTTAATAACTACTATTAAACAAAATTGTCTTTTTTTTAAAACCATCTGGGTTTGGAAAGCATGAATAATTGATGTCTGAAAAGAGCATAGATATATATGCAGCTTAATTGGCAGATATTATCAACATCTGATCAAAACAGTTTTAAGTATGTGCATATGAAAACTTGACTTTCCAGAGAAGTTTTCTATTATATTTTGAATGCATTTTCTCAAAATGCAATTATTTCAGGTCAAAGTTTAAGCCACTGCGATGCCACAGAAGACACTTTTTATAGTTAATTGCCTCATACAAATTCCTTCAGAAGCATAACGTTAAAGGTGCACAAYGAAGCGCTCCGAATTACAAAGCAGCATTACGAAGGGGCAGAATTACGCGGCTGCCAAGTCAACTTTATATGGTTACGAAACAGTCTTTATTTCCACTCGGAGCTATCTCCAGGTCAACCACTGTAAGCATGCAACAGAGACATTTTGACACCTAGAAGCAAGGGGTATCCCCTCAGGGCAATGATTTAGAGCACGTAAGTTCAGAACAATTCCAACCGTCTCAGCAGTGCCCACCCTCCTCTCCGTACCAGTCACACCGGCCAGCCAGGCTTGGGTGGATGCTACCTAGAGCCAGCCCAGAGGAAACACCAGGCAGCAGGGACCGGCCTCGGGATGCCTGAAACAGGGCCCCACCACGAGAGAGAAGATGTAGTTAGACATGATGGTCTGGGACCATTTATCAACTCAGTGTCACTCACCCTCTGCTCTCACATCCACAGTCCCTGTCCAGAGACAGCTGTACCACCCGTTTGATCCAGTGTGAACAATTCCACTTACTAATCGGGCAGAAAACTGACTTAATCAAAATTTATATCTCATATACAAGCGTCAGAGAAGATGCACAACCATGCAACAGGAAGTGGAGGCGTGGGGAAGAAAGAAACGGGAAGCAGGACTGCTTCTTCCAGCTCACTGCACCATGAGTAATCTTCTGAGAAAAGACACCCACCAGAGGAAGCACATGAAAGAGGCCTCTTTTTGCATCAAACCCTGGTCTCTGATCCTCAAATTATTCACAAACTTCATCCAAGAGCTCTTAAAATAAAATGTATGAGCAGGACTTGGAGCAGAGCCCTGCACTGTTCAAACTTGATTCTGAAACCAGAATCAATAGGTTTCTTACAGACCTTTCTAGGGTGCTCTCACTGGAGTACAGAGTAAATACAAAATCACAAGCATTAAGTAAGTAAATTTGAACTACTTCGTCAAATTAGCCATCCTCCGCAGGTAGCAAACCAAGGGCAGGGAAAGATTAAGGGCAAAAACACACACCACCAACTTTTCAGAGGACTTTGCACGAGACAGCGTTCTGCTCAAAGCGTGCACCTTTCAAACTTCCCCAAACCCCCGACACTCCGCAATTCTGCACACCAGACCAGAGAATCCCAACCTGCGCGCCCAGACAATAAAGAACACATAGCTAGTGCCTGCTCCAGGTTTTCATCTCCAGCAAATTTCATTCCCGCTCGGCCCAATCTCTACCTTTCTTGCTGTTTCCCCCCTCCATTTCCCTTCCATCTGCCAGTCCAGCCAGGCTTTGCTCCTTATTGCCCTCCCATCCGGAGGCACCCCAACACCGAGGGGCAGGGTCTTGGTCCACCTGCAGCTAACGTCTTCCCTTGCACCCCTGGGCGCCAAGGGGTGGCACGGTCACGAAAGACAGAGGACCTGGAGGGTCCTGGCTTCCCCCTCTGCGTACAACCCTCTGCATTACGCTCCAAGGACAGCATAAAAGGCCCCTTCTCAGACCAAGGAATTGCAAGAGTAGAGCGAAAGCCCAGAGATTATTCAGTGGTTTCCACCCCTTCTTCATCACCTTAGGGAACCTCACGTTTGTGGTCACAGAGACTGTCAGAAAGACCCCAACCTTGAAAACATGCTCACTTTTCCCAGCAGTATCAGTTAAGTCTTAAAAACAAAAAGCAAAACAAAAACCCCACCTTGCACTACCAATCTTGCTCCCTGTATTTATTATTTCAGAAAAATATGGTTTTTTTCTAGCCTTGTTTTCACAGACAGCTAAGTTGTTTTCACTGAAACATTTCTTTTAAAAACATATTAAAAAAAATCAGCTTAAGACAGGCACACAGAACAGGAAATTTTAAACCAAATAGTTGGAGGTTTAGAGATAAATAACGGAAAACTGGATCTCAGAATGGGAAATGTTGGACAGCCTGAAAGTATGCAATGCTTCCTGGCCTGCCTCAGAGAAGCGCGATGCGCTCGCTACGTGCCCCATAAAATTGATGGGCTTTTGGAGTATTCATTTCCTAGTTTCTAAATATTTTGGTTTTGAAAGTGAAGAGGCAAGTAATTCTATTGTTCTCTGTGGAGAATCATAATTGGTTTTGCGATAAAGGGAAAGTGTCTTGCTGATATAAGTTAGCGCAGGTTTCAACGCAGACAGGCTAACCTCAGCCAGCAGCCTGCTCCGAAGTGGCCTTCCCTTTCCTTTTTCATTGCTTGGGATTTGAGGGGTATTAAAACTGCCATAACCTTCATAAATGAAAGCTGCACTGTGCTTGCATCAGTATTAGATCTCCAACTATTTTTTTGTGTGCAAGTACTCRATAACAGCTTTAAAAGTCCTAAGAAAACATAACAAATACTTTACAAATTATTCAGGCATGCACACGCAGTACTAAATCAGAATCCACATGGGGCTCCAGCCAGATGCAAACGTATCCTGGAAGATGCAGTCATTCCCTAAAACCTAGAGCTGGAAAGGGCCTTCTCAAGCGTGTGGCCACACCTGTACTACAAAAGGAGCCCAACCCCAGGGTAAGTCCTGGCCTGTAGAACCAGCAGTTGAGGTGTTTTGCATCGACTCTGCTAAGGGCTAACTCCCTCTGACGGGTACTAGCTGTAGCTCCTCCACTGCGCACTGCGTGGCCCAGGCCCCTTGAAGGCCTCCTGGGTTTCCTCTGTGTCCCCAAGACGGTTATCCTCTTTCACGATCTCTGGCTCTAGGTGTCAACAGCAAAGGAAGGGCTGTGTTGCAGCTCATAAGAGAGGTGCTCACCATTTTCCCTAAGCAAACATGCCCACAGAAACATCAGAAATACATGGAGAGAGCCTAGTCCAAAAAGATCTCAGCACTGCCATTTAGGGCCAAAACCCCTCTTCTTCCTTTCACAATCACATCAAATACTTGTATTTTCAGGAAAGCCCATAGTTTGGAAGACACGCACATTGTGCTCCATCTGGAAGGAGCAGTGAAAGTTCACTGATAATCTGGACACTTTTCCAAGTGCCTAAGTGGAAGCTTGACTTTGGAAAGTGAAGCCCTCGGCATACTTACTGTGCATGTGGAAACTTGGTACTGAGTTGGTACCTGAAAATTTTAAATAAATGCTACCTTTTTGCCAGATTTGGCATGTAATTCCACACTGCAGCAGCCAAAGCACGAGGACTCCCTTAGTACTCCCCCCCCACACACACATTTTCCCATGCTTGCTTTACTCAATGTGCAGTCAAAAGCTTGGGTCTCTTACCTTAATCACTTCTGGGGCCTGCTGAATCGAAGCTGGAACAGAGTCTCTGGAGGCAGCCCCAGTGCAGCTTTTTTGCCCCGTGAGGAGGGACTGTGAAGGAGTTGTTAAAGTTTCCTGAAGAATCCGCATCACTTCCTTCTCCTTGGACAAGCTTCCTTTGCCTGTTTGGAATTCCACCAGCTCCTGGGCAAAGTCCTCAATGCTTTCCAGGATACGCAGTAAAAGGGCTTTCTCATCTTCTTCCATTTTATGACCATTGGTTTCCATGATTTTTGACAAAGGGTTAGTGGGATCAACGGGTTTACTTTTGGGTTCAAGAGACAGAGGTAGTACCTGCCTACCCTGCCAGTCAAACACCTGCAAACAGGCAGGTTCACGCTCCTTTAGAGAGGGTTCCCTCAAAGTACTCTCCATTTTCTGTGAGAAGCACTCCAAGTCCAGCAGCAGTTTGTCTATCTCATCTTTGTCTGTCTTACTGCACATCTGTTCTCCTTTGGAGACACCAGCTTGGGAACCACCCAGAGCAGAATCTGAAACTGGTTTAAGAAGAGTAATTTTCTCAGAAGCGTGGGCTAGTTCATCAGCTCCCACTCCAGCATGTTCTGCTTTAACATTTGCAACCTCTGAACATCCAGTTGGCTGGTAGCTGTGCTCTAAACTCTCCCAGTTGCCTTTCTCCTCTGCCTTCTTTACCTTCTCTAATGCTCTTTCCCCATCGGATTCTTCTTCAATGTACAGAGCCTCTGTGGAAGACGTGCAGTCAGAAGGGCTCGTGGTGGGTAACTGAGGTAGAGCACAAGCATCTTTCACAGCTCTCACACTGCTCTCCTGTGTGACACTGTGAAGGGAGTTTGAGGTAAAGCTCACAGTACTTGTTTGGATGGACTGAGTGGTGCTTGTCACCTCGCGCTGATCACCTGGTAGTCCGAGAGGACCTGCTCCTGAAGATGGCAGCTGGATAATATCTTCATACCTAGGTGGTTGCTCATCTCCAAATACTGTGGAAAAGGGAGTCTGCTGCAACCCATGAAAACAGTTAACTAAGTCTGCCAAGTCACTAGCTTCCTTGAGCCCCGGTGACTTGAGCTCAAATGGTAGCTTTTTTAGGTATGAAGAAAATCTTGTCATCAGATTCATATATATCATTTCTGAATTAGCCAAGGAATCATTATTGTTCCCCCCACTAACGCCATCTGCAGACTTCTTTTTGATGCAATGCTTTATGATGTCTGTGCACTTTTTCAGATCCTCTGAGCACTTGAGCAGGATGTCTAAGCACACCTTAATATCTCCACCAGAAGAACCGTCCAGCTTGTGTTTTTCCAAAATTTGGGTAATGAAGTTTTCTTCAAAGAAGGACTGAGGGGTGAAGGGAGCCATGGAATTCATGCTGACTTCTGGAGAGTCATTGCTCTCCTGCCATTTCTCCCCAGGTGAGGGACTCTGCAGAAAGCCACACGGAGGGCAATTCTCATCATTGTTGAAGTGCCCGTAAATCAAATCAAAATCAAAAGATCGTCTGCTGAATGATTCTGATCGAACTTTCCTTCCCTTTCTGTAGGCCACGTGACTGGAAGAGTTTTTGAGCTTGTCAAAGGAGAATTCCTTTATTTTACCACTGGCAAGGTTTATTGCCTCTCCAGTAATGTCTTTTAAACTGCCAGTGGCTTGCATTGAAGAGCCCTTTTTGAGCCTTGGATTACTTGGCAGGAGTTGGTGATAGTCCTCATTTCCAGACAAGGCAAACCCATTTTCAGGAACAGGAAGTTTATGGTCTAGGTTGGCATCTTGGACATTGAGCTCCGCACAAACACTGTGATGAGCAACTATACACGTGACTCCTTGCTTAAACACCTGGCAAGTCCCCGTACAGTAATGCACTGTGTGCTGAAAGTGACGGTCTATCACCACACTGCTGTAGCAGTTCACAGTAGTGACCATAAGCCTGTAGGTTGCTGCCATAGCATGGATCTCACTTGGTAGTAAGGCTTCAAAATTCACCATGAACTTAGCAGGAAAAAATTCACCCTCCACTTTTCACAGCCACACCAGATTTAACAGAAACATTCAAATGTCAATTGAAAATATTCACACTACATGAGAAACTACTGTCTWGGAAATCTCTAGTGAAGTCTGGAGTGGTATCAGCAATACAGTTACAGCAATTAGTGCAACTCGCATATGGTTTGACTTAAGGCAACCTGATCACTGCACTCCATGCAGAGAGCTTTGCCGACCAGAGATGCAGCACCAGCTGCTCCCTTACTAACAGCCCAGGTAGTTTCCCCAGCAGGCGTTGTAAAATTCAGCCAGCTCTCAGGCAGAAGTGACAAGACAGCGATTTTCACTTGATTCTTCTTCTCTCTTTTGGGGTGGATCAGTAAAAACCAGACCACAATCAAGTAGCATGTACAAAGAATCCACAGTATGCTTGCGCGATGCCCCTCTCACACTGGTAAGGTAGGTCCCTGCAACAAAGAAAGGTGAGAGTCATCATAAGGTCCATGCAATATACAGTCCCGTTTAATACCAAACATATGGCACCAGACCTTCATAGCCAACATGCAGGCTTGCAGAGAGTAAGAGTACACTGACATTTCTCTTTTCCTCAGATCTACCATATAAGAACACGGCTGAAGAGCTAGCCTATATTTATATAGGGGCTGCCTGTGTGTTGCCATTTTAATGGTTCTATTTCAACCACTCGTATTAATTTTTTTCAGACTTACTTCCCCCCACCCAACTGAACAAAATGTTATATTTAATTCTAAGGGAGCAAAACATTTTGATCACGTTGTAAATTTCTGGCTTTCATTTTCCAAGACTCTCTAAAGATAAGGAAAAGAGAAACAGAGAAAAGGACTTTCAGGATTTCCTAGATCTCTGGATAATAATAATAATAAAAAATAATAATAATTAAAAAAAAGCAAACACCCCAGAGCAAAGCGGACAAATGTCTCTAAGAACACATGGCCTTTAGCAAAGGCCACATTGGCTTCTATTAGCCTTTCACAAAGGTCTCTGGGACCAAAGCAAAATATTCTAAAGAGAAATAACTGTTTTTCATTTTCCTACAACCAATAAGTTGCAGCAGACTTATTAAATAAAGTCTGCTGGTGTAGATACCAAGAGCAGAAAGTAATATTTTCATAAAGGTTAAGCCTGTGAAAACTGAAAATGGAAAATGTTTGACACTTAGCCACAGCAGTTTCCACTTGCATTTCTTATCACCATGGTCAAAACTGCACCAGATATGAACAGAGGTTACTGATCTTCATTATTAAAAGATAGGAAATTCTGGATTTAAGGGTCTTTAATTTTAGACGTTGCTCCATCTTTCACAAATGCTTCAATAACCAAACAAAGTCGCCCCACTGAAAATCCTGAGCACCCTCTAGTCCTGCACAAACACAAATCCATTTCATAAAACACGCTTAAACCACAGCTAAGCCACACTGCAGCACGGGTTGGTTTGTTGTAAATACCTAGCACTTTGCCAAAGGCCAGACCTGCATCTGATGAAAGGACTGCCCTACATGCAATCTAGCTCCTAAGCCTGTACGAGTGCATCAGACGAAGGGAAGTACCTTAGAGATTGGTGCTGCTGTGATTAAGGACCGTGGATGGCACAAGCCTGCCAAACATTTGCATTTTACATATCTTAAAACCTTCGCCAGCAGTTGAGAAGCATTGATTTTACGATTATCGGAGGGAATTTGCAACGCGTCATGTCCACTCATTGCAGTTAGGCAGAAGAGCGCACTAAAGAAACCTTCCCGGCTCGTTCTTTGGATTATATAAATCCCGGCAACGGTTGYGTTTGAAACAAGGAGCTGACAACCGCTCCAGCTCCAACGCTGGTATCTGTAACAGGCTGCCACCTGCCTATCAAGCACCGCGGGCCAAGTTCAGTGTTGTAGCAGGGCCAGCTTCACAGCACGCTTCTGTGCCCACCCCGTCCTGCACCCGTCCGAGCCCGCTGGCACTGCCCCAAAGCCCCACAGGCAAGGGAGGGCCTTGCGGAGGGATGTTCGGAGGTATGGGGTGCGCCCCAGCCGCAGCGGTGAGTCAGGGTGCCAGGGGATAAAGGGCGTAGACAGAACCGTTTTTAAACCCTGGAGTGCTTACACCGTCAGGCATAAGCCTAGGTAATAAGACTCCACTCCCTGCAGTCACTGACTCTCAGGCTTCGCTGTCAGGTGTGCTTAATGCTCTGCTGAATCAGAGCCGCAGTTTAAAAAGCACTACTGGMTCCCCCAGGTCTTCAGCTTCTAAGACTTACAGGGCTTTGTTCAGACAGGAAAACCCGTGCTTCCATGTCTCCAAAAAGCCTAATTATCCTGGTCTCCCAGAGAGGGTCTTCTCTCCAGCCCTTCCAGGGGAACAGATCTGCTGCTTATCCTTTTCTGAGTCTCCACCAACCACAAACCAACTGTCTGGCATTCCCTGAAAGAAAAGTTATAAAATACTTCGAGAAAGTGGACATCATCAGAACAGCAGATCTGAAGCAAGAATTAACAGCGCTTCTGAAAACCATGGGATTTTCTTCCTCAGAGCTCCTTCCTCCCTCTGTCACACACGGCAAGGAGACACTGCTGTTTCACAGCCGCTCAAGTCCTCTCTCCTCTCTCACCTTCTAACTGCACAATCATCTTAGCAAAGAGCAGCCTGGGTTATACCTAATTTGGGAAGTAACTTACTAAAAATTGCATCTTGATGAAGCTATTCCTTACTTAGAGAAATAACGTGTTGCACTCACTGTCTCCTTTTCCTATACTGCTCCAAGGGTAAATTCTCCTTATGCATGTACCTGTTCCAYGGGGACTAACTCCCTTTCTCCAATCATTTAAGTCACCTTCAAACAATGAAGCTTTGAGTCCTCAAGAAGATTATTCCACAAGAGCTCTTTGATGAAGACATTTCCCAGATTCTCATCCCGAATTGTCTCTTTTTCAGTTCAGCTTTGTATCTCCAGCTATGCCCCAATAACAACTTGAGAAGCTCTTCTTGCCATCTCCACTTTACACTTCCCAAACTTSGGTGCTTATGCCCTAAGCAGTTGCTCAGCCACGTTACAAATATTCAGCCCCTTTGGCTTTAGTAGAAGCCAGGCCCTCCAGCCGCATTTTCTGCATTCTCTAATCTCCTTCCAATTTGTCTGTATTTCTTTGGGACTATTACATCCAGGAACGAACACAGTCCAGACACAAACTTATCAAAGCTAACACAGGATTACTACCTCCTGCCTCTGCTCAGACATCTTCGGCACCTTCCCTGCCGTGTCAAGGAAGGAAGTAATCAAAGAATCAATACTGAAAACAGATATTCTATTTTCAGCCAGATTAACTAGGGCCTTCTCAGTGGTTATTTACTACGTGCCTTATTTTCACTGTCTGCAAAAACATGCTAAGGTCATTCAAGGTGCTAGTACCTGACTCTAGCTATGTAGGACAAAAACACAAAAACTGTATAGGCAGCACAAATGCACACATATGCAGGGCAGAAACTGTTTTTCTTGCTTCTCTGCTGGCTTTACTTGACCAGAGTAGCATGTGCTCACCTTGCAGCTTGCCCAAGTATAATTTTAGAATGAGCCAGCAAACATGATCCAGCACGTAAACCTAGTCAAGACAAAGCCTAAGAGAAGAGTCTTTCTGTTATCGGATCTGGGAATCTGTTCTCAAACTTCGCTTGAATGGGCTTTTGTTGTGACTTTCTGCTGGTGACTAAAACCTACTATTTATGAATAGCAACAATGGAAAGACTGAGTGCGTTAAGAGGAAACATTCACGTTTTGTCCTTTGCAGCCGGCCATTTCGTTCCAGTTGTGACTCTAGAAGAGCCCCCAGTTCAGATAGCCTGTCTGCAGTGTTTCCAGCTAGGACTGCTGCCCTGAAACCAACTCCAACCCTGCAGATACGGGATTGGTTTCACAGCATAAACTGTGAATGAATAGAGCTTCTTGTGCGATTGCAGAATAATGCTTTATGTCTTTCCCTATCTGCTACAAGACATGAATCACTTTTCAAGGGAAAAAATTATTGCAGATACTAATGATATAAAAGGTTATTCTATAAAACACACAAGAAATTCTATTCATGTAAAGATTATGCTGGAGTTAAATAACTGAGCAGTGACAATCTGTTGGCATGGGGACTGTCAGCCAGCACTTGACTGACTTGCAAGCTGTGATCTAGAAAACTACAGCACAGGCCTCTACTGCCTCGGAAAGCTTCAAGTGAGGCAAAAATCTTCTTGCATTCTATCACCAGTGCGAGCACCAATATTAATATTAATCAGACATTAGAAACCACCGTAGCATACAGTAGGGCATAAACTAGCCCTTTCTATACCTGTATGTTGCATAGGGGTATGCAACCCTATGCAACCACTATGCAACCACGCTCGTTTCTAGTAGAAGAGATGGTAGGATAAGCTCTTCAGTTCAATATTTCTGCAAAAGTAGCAAAGAAAAAAAACCCAATAGTGTTGCCATTGAATAGTCAAGGATGCTTCAGAAGTATCATCCTGTCTATGTAATCGGGAAGCAGCTCCTATCACTTGGAGGAGCTAGGGGTGCCAAAAAACAGCGTATAACTGTTTACATCCTCTTATTACTTAGAAATGCTTGATTTTTGTTTCACAGTTTACTGAACAGAGCAGACTTGGGAACAAACTATATTCATTATACAAGACAAAAGCAGACAAATAAAGAAGTGATGTTTTATTGTAAAACACATCCTTCAACCAATCTTCAGTACTTCATTCAATAACAGAAGGGGGGGTTAAAAAAAAAAAGTGTCCTTCTCCTAACCAGCACAGAACAGTAACGGACCCTGAAACATATCATGATTTTTCTCACTATCTGGCTCAAGTCAGAATGTAGTAGACTTTAAGGTTAAAAAGCACATGTGCAAATGCAGAATTGGAGGATGAAGATCAGAACAGATGACGCAACTCACTCGGTTGCTGGAGAGCTGCTCTGCAGCTCCTGAAGGAGCTGACATGGAGCCAAGCTCCATGAAAGCCAAAGGCTCCCTGACCACCCGGCCGAGCACGCGCTGCTCCAGGGCCCAAGTGGCCATTTCAGTGGCTGGGTCACCTAACACCCAGCTTGCTTTTTTCTTGATACTTTTCAGCAGCATTTTCTAATGGATATTTGAAAGGAAGACCTATGAAAAGATTCAGTCTTCCACCTTTATTGTGCTCACGTACCACCTGCTCCTCCCTCACGGCTGACGCTCAACAGTCATTTGAGATTTGGAGTTTTGAGCAGATGCTGTAACAGCCACYGTGGCAAACAGGCAGCTCCTGTTTGGAACAAAAGTTTTTCTCCAAACTACAAAGATACTAGTTTCAGATTTGTCTTTTCTTCCAAAACATACAAAGAAGTTAGTTTAACTCATCTTGGCACATGAAGTTCTCTAGCTGTGAGAACTAAATTTAAACAAAATCTACAACTAAAATCACCAAATGCATGCTTGAAGTTAACAGATGCAGACAGTGGTTCCCCTCTATTCTCCAAAACTTTTTATCCCAGGATCTTGCCAGTTAGAGTCATATTTTTGCTAGGCCATAAATGAAACCCTGACATAGTGAACTTCATTTGATATATGAAGAGTCTGTTGATCTTGTAGCCAAGAATGGTAGGAATGCCAGAATTGACAAGGTGTAATTACAACTGGTAATTTTGTATAGTTTTAAATATAATCACCAAAAAATCTTAGAAAATCCAGTATTAAAAACATCAGCTGATGCTCCACTTATGGTGGAACTCCATCAGCAGTAGTTGCAGTAGGAAATTCTTGCACCAAATCCACTGTTGAAGTCAGCAGATATGCTAGAATGAACCATTAACATTAACATTTTGAACCCCACAACAAAGGATCCGATTTACAACTTGCTAGTACTTGCACAATTTATCTTCCAAAGTAGCTTGAATAGGACTCTAAAAAGCTGTAACTTTTCTTTCAGTGTTCAGCAAGCCTAGAAGGAAAACTCAAGAAACTGAGTTTGAGTGACTCCTTTATCCCGTATTTCTTACGCATACAGCCAATAACATATTTTGATGTCCTGACAGCACGCATAACGAATCCAAAAGGACACTTGGGGTGCTGTTTCCGTACATAGGACTCAGATGAGAACTGCCAGTTGTGCTCAATTTTCAATCCCCTTGGCCAGTAGGGATGCAATACACACACGCAGATTTCATCTAYAGTCAAAAACGTTAGTGACTGTGCCTCTAAAGCTTGAGGAGTAGAGGAGCTTACACCACTTATGCCGGCCAGACATCCTGAATTTAATTTTAAGAGGTTTTAGCACCAAGTCATTTCATGCTTTAGAGACCACAATGGACCATTATGGCTACGAATCCTGACTTCCCTCATAACCCAGGTCACGGGATTTGACCTAGTCAAATTGAGAACTCCTGTCTGAACCAGAGCACATCTTTTAATATGCTTTTTTCCAAGTACGTCAATACTTAATTATATTCACTATTAATAAAAAAAAAGGGGGGGTGTCATTATTTCCAATACGAGTCTATTCAACATCAGGTTCCAGCAAAGAAGCATCAGGCTTTCTTCCTGCAAAGTTAAAGAACCCTTCGGGAAGAGAAATTTCCTCACCTACAAGTACTGACATACTATAATGAAATCACGTCTTAGCCTTTTCCAGGATTGGCAGAGACTCCTAAGTCTGGAAGAAAGATGTCTTCAAAGGCATTGCTGTAGCTCTTTTCTGAAGTCTTTCCATAATTTGTCAGTGTTCTTACAAAAATATGAACAATAGAAATAGGATTTGTCTAATTTAAGTTAGCCACCTAGAAGTGTTTAGGTCCTCTCTGCAGGCAGTGGAGTGAGGCACACATCTCAAAAGGGCAGATCACCCCACTGAACTTAAAAACCCATCTGATTTTCAGATGACAACACTTAAATTAGATGAATCCCACCCCCAGGATTAAAACAGGAACAACTGTATCTGTCTCCTACAGTGGCTTTTTGCCAACGGTCAAGGAACAGCATTAGAAAAGAGTAAAGATGCATGATACCTCACAGGAGTACTCTCCTGGCCTCCAGCTGCTTTCAGCTCAGGAGATTCACGGAGCTGGATGTGGTTTCTGGGCATTTTATAACCTTCAAAGGSTTTCTCTTCACATACTTGCCCGCTGTCCCCTGGATTCCACAAACTTTTTGTAGCCACAACATCCTTTGATAAGACATTACACCACTTACCACCCACTTTTGATTCTGCCACTTGCCAGCTTTGTTTAACACCCCAAGATCTTGTACTGAAACAGCACTAGATCTGTATTCACATTGTCTACACCACTCCTGAATTTATAGACTTCCATTTGCACTTTTCTGCATTTTCCCCCAGTCTTACTATAACTCTTTGGAGAGGGGAGACGCAGGAGTGCACATGCTATTCACTATACGGGCATACCACGGATTTGCACCAGGGCATTCTGCTTTGTTTCCTCTTCCTTTTCTAGTAGTTTCTATCATTTCTACTTGCTTTTTTTGACTGTTGCTGAGCGGGTTGCACAGAGCTCRTCTGCCCTGAACGGCACAGATTCTTCAGAGCTCATCACTGTGTAGACACAGCTAGTTGTTCCTCACTACGCACATTATTTTATATCTATTGGTATCACATATCACTTGCTTACAACGAAGTACTGTGAGAACTTTCTGCAACTCCAGTCACCTTTTGTTTCTGCTCCCCTAATTCTGCGATTCTCAGCAAATGCTGTCACTTCGTTATTCAACCTCTTTTCCAGATCATTTATAACTATGTTGAGCAACACAAGCCTGAACACAGATCCCCCTGGGATTTCACTAGTGATTACTCTTTGCTAGAAAGGCTAACAGGTCTTCCTACACTTTAACCAGGTATTAATTAATGGAAAAACTACCCTCCTCCTCCATGGCGGTTCATTTCCTTTAAGAACCATTAATGAGGAACTTTGTTAAACGCTCTCTGAAAATCTAGAAATAGCAGAAATCTTGTGCCTGAAATTACTCCAATAACTTCAGCCTCTCTTATTTTACCAGCTGAGACTGGACTTCTGCATTCTTGCAGTGAACCATGAAGGTCACTGCAATGGGAGCACAAATCAAGGCAGGCTTCCAAGTAGACATGACCTTGGGAATCACCTTCCGTGACAGGATGATAAATGCTGCTTTGCAGCCAGTGTGGAGTTAGAGAAGTCAGTTTTCACACCAGGAAATCTCCGTTTTAGTAGTTTTACCCTTAAAGAAAACTTGAATGCAACTTCTCCCTGTTTACAGCAGCAGTGTAAAGCAAGCCAAGCCTTCAAAAAGATTTGGGTTAACACCAGTGACTGGTCAACATTGCTTTTTAAAACAAATTTGGCACTAAACCCTAAACTATTGTTCTAAAATACTGATTTGCAGTTAGTGAATAGTGTTATTCAGTGTGATTCCTTCAGGTTAAGTCATACTTTTATCTAATGTTGTATTGCTGCCATGCCCTTCACAAACCTCAGTATTCAGGGTCCCTGTATACCAGTATACTTGAATCTCTGTTGGAGAGAACCAACGTATGGGCCTTGCAAAGCTTGCAGTTATGGATCTTAGTTGGGGAAGGGCGACAGTTATTAATATAAAGAAAGATTTCATCCTTTTCAGCTTTTTCTGGAGTATCTTTTTTCATTTTTTCCCTTTGGGCAGAGCCTTGGAACTAAAGCCGACCAGACAGGAATATGTGTCCCAAGAGACTGGATTCCAGTTATACAGATGAGACAGCAAGAGAATGAAAGCTCACACATTTTTTCAGTATAACACCAATCTGTTAAGCATAAATAATTTGCCAACTAATTATTGTTCCAGCCCTAAGTCTGAGTAGAACTATCATTTAATCTTAACTCATTTAGCAGGCCCCAGTATATTAACATATATGTTGAAGCTTAACAAAGCACAAGTGAAAAAATCTGTGGGAAGTATAAGCCCTCTTTAGCTTTGTCACGCTAACAGAAAATAAGACGATGAACCAGAAAACAGCAGGGGTGAAAGATTCAAAAGCACGAACTGAGCAAGGCTCAGGGCAGAGGTCAGAAAGCCAGCTTGATTATAAACAGCCAACAGACACGTTACCGAACCTTATATGGAAAGAGATAATTTCATGCTAGCAAGATGCATTTATTTACCTCAGAATCAGTTAATTTACTATTAACAGTATCCAATTGTATCCAATTACTTTATCCAAATTAGAGTGATTTTATTATAGTGTTAAGATAATGAAGGAAGAGCTATGCCCGAGATGGTACTCGCTCGGTCCTTAACCTTCGTTGATGCTGAGGCTACCGTTTACGGATTCTCTCAAATCATCTTTGAAACGTACTTATCACTTAAGTAGAATTTCTTCTGTAGCAGATTAGCCATCTGATAGGGATCTGCAGAGTAAAACAAATTTCTAATTTCATAATGAGTAAAAAGACAAAAAAAAATTCTTCCATTTATTACTCAACTATTCAGAGCTCGTACGCCTCTCATTACTGTCCTATGTGACTTCTTCATGTCTTATCAGTATTGCACTGCTCCTTACTCATCTAYTTCTCACGCGTTCAGGATTTTAGGTGACAGTATTTATTTAAGGTGAGAGTCCACTCCTCCAGGGCAGTCGCAGGTCCCAGTCCATATCTGGCACCAGCTTTTCTATAAGTCAGCGATAGGAATGGTGAAAATGCCAAGCAGGAGAGCGCTGCTCCAGGTCGGAGCTGCGTGCCCATCCTCTCCTCTGAGGCATAGTCACCGGACTAAGGAGCGAGCAGGCATTTGCACCAGTCATACCTTCCACAAGCCCATTCCTGCCAGCTCCAGCTCAGGCTCTGGAGACCAGCAGCTGCTGAAATGTAGCAAATTACGCCAAAAGGTGCAGCATGTTCTAGCATTCAAAGAGTCTGGCATTGCTACAGCTTCTCCTGCTTATGACTCGGATAAACCACACCAGAGCACCAAAAGAGCAGCATGATCCAAGCAACAAACAATTTAAGGAGGGGTAACTTTTCTATCCCCTTTCTTCCACCAAGGAAAATTAAGGCTGTTTTAGCCTGACATCTCAGTAAGACAGAGGAAGTTTGTTTTCCCTTTATCTTTTGTAAAACTCTGGGAGCTCTACAAAGCAAAACAAGAAAGAACATCCATCCACTTCTTCTTCCCTTCGCAATGTATTTAAACATAAGTGGATTAAAATGACAAGTGATACACACACAAAGCAGAAATCCTCACAAATGCAGAGTCTCCTATATGTTCCTAATTTCAGTCAACAGTAAGCCGTTCACATTCATAGCCATAAACATAAATGAATATTCCAAAAAATTAAGTTATTTTTAACATGCTTGCTGTTAACGTGTGACCTCAGATATCGCTTACTGCATCCTATTCATACACTGTTCTGAAACTAGAATTATTAGTTTCACCACCACTATAGCATTTACCTGCCTCTTAAACACTAACTTATTTCCACAGCTTTCCATCGGCAAGGTGATATTACCCTCTCTGTATATGTCAAGAGGTGTGGCAAAGAGAAGAGTAGAATACACTGATTCTTGGTGCTTAGTTTGAAATGCCCGAGGCCTGACTTTTTGAAGTATGCGACATTATATAACGGTTTATATGCTCAAAGCACAGCTCCTGCTCACTTCCCTTCCAGTTGTTAGCCAGAAAGTCTGCAAATCCGATCCAGGGGGACCTAAGCATACTGAAAATACAACAGTGGAAAGTCTGGTGGAAGAGGCTTGCCTAGCAACACATACGAACCCGTTTCTGCAAGACGGCACTTAAACTGCCTTAATTACGAATGAGAAAATTCCTTCATTCCCACAATCCCACTTCACTGTCCAAATTCTGCCAGAATCGAAGCACAAGTTCTAAGCTCTAACCTTTTCCTGAGAAAAGTTCAATCCTGTGTAACAGGAGAAAACCCAGTCTCGTGGGGGAAAAGCAGCATACAATAATTTAAGTAAAGACAGCGTTGTAAAACTTCATACCCAAGGAAGTGAATTAAGATTGCAGAGCAACCTCTGTGCTGTGCYAAGATATCACACATCCAGTTATCAGCTCTGTGCAGTTTGAGGGGGAGGGGGAAGAGGAGAAAGAGGGCAACTGCGGGAAGGATGGGGAACAGCCCTTACACAAAACGCTGGGAAAAAACAAATTCCCCTGTGCAGCATCCTCTTTACACTGCTGCGGCTACCAGCAGCGTTAGACCGTTCTGACACCATACAGACCTCCGGACTGCCTGAGCCYCGGTGCTCATCACCCGCTCCGCAGGCTGCAGCGGAGGGAGACGAAACAGATGCTTTACCAGTGAATCTCTCGCGTATTTGTTGGTCATGCATCAGCCAACTTGAACTCAAGGCACTCTGACCACAGCTACCTTTAATGCTGCACCTTGGTACAAATGACGAGTACAAAATAATATGTCACATGACAGTGGTTGCAGAGGTCTAGGCAGCGGAAACGGGCTCTCTGCCATCAGGGAACTTGAGCTTTGTGATTTTATACAAAGTGAAATGCAGATCATCTCAACTTACATACAATGTTAACAGTTCATATTCAGATATAGAAAAAAAAGAACAAATGYGTTGTCTCTTGCTTCAACTCCTCAGCATTAGCAGGCACTAAATAAATAGCTTTACAAAGCTGAGAGAAGTCTTAACAGCACTGACAAACTCCTCAAAGCTCTCCCATAACTTTTCTTTCTCTCTGCGTAAACTGTGAGAACAGACCTACCACATCCGAGAGATGCACACAAAACGACCAAGGGAGGAGGAGGAGGAGGAGGCGGCGGCTATTTTACGTAAATGACTGGAAAACTTATTTCCCGAAGCAGGCATCAGATCACACAAGGCGAAGCCATGAGACCACCACCACCGCCACCACCAACACGGCCAGACCTTTAAGCAGCACCTCAGCAGCAGACCGCTCGGGGACTACCTGTCTCTTTAGGTCTTCCCTTTGCTCCGCTAGCCTGCCATTACAGGAAAGACAGTGCCTCTTCCAGGGCTTCCTTCTTCAGCACGAAGAACAGAGGTAGCGAAATTAG
This sequence comes from Apteryx rowi, assembly GCF_003343035.1. NCBI lineage: Eukaryota > Metazoa > Chordata > Aves > Apterygiformes > Apterygidae > Apteryx > Apteryx rowi. Next base: position 358,769 of record NW_020450588.1, read on the forward strand.
TCCCGGGCTTAAAAAATATTTACATTACTTAATGCCAGTACAGCCTGTGATGACCTTCAGAGGGACTTGCGCCAGCAAACCCCGTCCCGCACTAAATCATTCCATTAGCTGTTCGAGCTCGGTTTTGCAAGTTCCCGCCCACCTTAATCTGGGATTTGCCTGCCGGGACACCAGGAGGTCGCGCAGCCAAGGCGCTCCCCCCCGCGGCGCCCGGGCAGCCCCGGCCGCGGCCGCCCCGCAACGCCTCCCGCCTCCGCGGCG